>NC_081180.1:245401022-245671469 GCF_029867415.1 Vicia villosa | reverse complement strand
GTTTCCTGTCGAACGGGGACGGTTCTTTGATTTGAAGCCTCTAAGTTAATTACTGGAGTTCCTTCGATCGTCTCTGTTCTTCGTGAGGGGCCTACATCCCTAGTGGCTGTCCTAGATAACAAAACTATATCTTGTACACGTTCCATAATGGGCCTCTCTTCTTGATTCGAAGGCTGTTTGTCTTTCCTTCTAGGTGGTGTTACTCCCATGAACTCTGCCATTCGATTCATTTGAGATGATATCTTTTGGAAAGTCTCCACGTTTTCCCTATTTGTAGTAGCAATATTTGTCACTAGTGGGTTTAAAATTGAAGTCAATTCTCTGGCCAAAGCCCCTAGCATATCATGGTTGCTTGCATCCATTTCTTGTCGAAATGCTGCTTGGTTATTTGTGGTAAAGTGGGGCATCTGGGTAGAAAAACTAGTGTTGTGTGCACTTCGACCCACTGAACTAACATTCGGTGAAAATGTCGCATTGTTAGTTGGGGCATATATAGGTCCTGCCCCTCGTACACCTGTTCCATATTGGTATGGCATTCCATATGGATTATTTGGTCTCCATTCGAAAGCAGAATTCGTGCCTTGACCAAACAAATTGTTTGCAGCATTTGTCGAGGAAAACGGTACGTCCTCTGCACTTGTGGATGAGGGTGCGGTTGTCGACACTGAAACTGGAATAGTCCCTGAGGGTCCTGTATTATTTTCAGGCATAGCCTGGGAATTATCTGCAGGTCTCGATCTATTTGGACCCGTTGTATCCCGTGTTCCTTGAGTGGAAGTCGAATTTGCCGCTCCTGATCCTGAACCTTGTGGGGGATCTTGATCACCCCCTGCACTGGCCGTAACGACCATTTTCTTGTTGTACCTTCGTTTGGGAATCGGTTGTGCACTGTTCGTTAATTTACCGTTCCTAAGGTTCATACAAGGTCTTGATATTGTCTAGACAAAAATAAAGCAATTAATTAAAACAATCCGCTTGACACGGTCCCACTGGGCGTGCCAATTTGTTTACGGTGATTTCCGGTAAACAACCGCTAGTCTTCCAAACTATAATAAATATGATTTGGTTACTCGCAGGATCGACTAGATTGATCCTAGGACACATAGTCAAAAAGATTGTTATCAATGTTCATTTGAACCATATTCATGATTCGTCTTCGTCAATAAGCATTGTTCGATGAAAGAACAAGTAATCTTGATAACCACTTTGTTATATGTAAGTATGATTTCAATGAAAAGATAAGTAACATAACATATGAAACTAAAAGGACTGTTAAAACGTAAAGAATCTTAGAATGCAGAAACGTTAAAGACTTTGAAAGTAAATAACATGAAAGTAATTCAAAAGTAAATGACATTAAAGTAAAGATACAGAAATGTAAATGGCAAGAAGTAAATAAAATGCAGTAATTCTGAAAGATATTTGAAAACGAAAGATAATACACATGTATTAAAGTGGTGGTGTCATACGTACATTTTCTCAGCGAACTCTTTCTCTTAACACTTGATACTTGAGTAAATATGTGAGTGATTTGTACAAAATGAACACACAGAATCCTAACATTAAGACTCCTATTTATACTAGTTTCGACCTTAACGGTCCTACACTAATCTGCTGCCACGTCTCTCATAAGAACTTCCAGCGACGCCATCTGTTACTTGGACAGTTACGAAACCGTCTTCGAATTTCAAATCTTCCCGCCTGAGTCCGTCTTCGACGCGTGGCAGTGTATTAAAAACACTACGAAAACACGCTAAGTAGTAATACTTGAATATATTTTATAAATTTTGTCTAAGTCCCCGAAGACACATACTTTCACTAGCTTTCAGTATTCATTATCTTCATAACGAACTTAGAAATCTTTATTCTCGAAGCATGGCCATCAGTAGCCATTCTTTTATTTTTAAGGGATGGCCATCAGTAACCATCTTTCCTTCGATTCTCCACTTCTTCGAAGGACAAATATTACAAGACGAAATCTTCAGCTAACACACAGTGAATGCCACAAAAAGTTTTTCAGTATTGGCCTTACTATCAACCATCAAAGGAAGTTTCAATCTATCAAGATCTTCCTCTTTCATGCTTACACAAACTATGCCAGTTCCATGCTTTACTATAAATGCCATGGCTTCAGGCGTTGCCAACTGCGCTGCCATTATCAAGTCTCCTTCATTTTCTCTATCTTCATCGTCTACAACTACTACCATCTGCATGGTTAATATCCGTTAATAAAATAAATCTATCACCACAATATCACAAAACTTATGACAGTAGATAAGTTCATATAAGTTAATTTAAACAGGTCCTAACTATAAAAAAATTATAACATATAAGACCAATTCACAACCTTTCCGCGACGAATGTCTTCAATGGCCTCAGGGATAGAAGCGAAACCTTTTGTAGGACTGTCCAAATCAAATTCATTATTGTCAGCAGGGAATAAAATGCTAGTTATCCCTGAATCTTGTGTTGACGTTCCCTTTGATTCATCAACAACCAGATCTTTACCTATAACAACATCATTGCTATTTTTTGGATAGGGAAGGAGGTCATCCCCTCCAGCTACCAATGTAGCTTTAACCCTTAAAGCAACATTATGATTTGAAGCAAATTTATAATTCAGTTTGACAGGTGGGAAATTTTTAAATAATTTGAAGTGATTGGATACCCTACAATGAAGAAGATCAAATCAAATGTTAATTTCAAATAGTAACATCCAAACATCAAATCAAAGAGAAACAAAAAAAAAATCTTGAAATTTAATAACTCTAAGACACAATACAAAGGTATTTACTCTAAGCTAAAAAAATCTAGGTCCATAAATAAGAGTAGATTTCAACAATTAGCCTATGTATGATTGAGCCATTAGAATAGTCAAAATTGATTCTAAATCTCTTAAATTGATTTTGACGTGTTTGTGTTTGATTACTTATGAATAAAATTGATTTTAATAATTAAATTATTATGGAATATAGTTAATTTTGCATTTATAATTGATTCTAACTTGAAGTAAATTTTTAAATCTAACTAATTTTCACTTTAAAATAAAATCATTTTTACAAAATCAATCATAATTTTGTAACCGCACAACAAAACTTAAGGTTAGTTGATAATTGACATCTAAGATTAGGGGTGATCGTATCCGAACCAATCCAAAAGTAAAACCGCAAATCGAACCAATCCAAACCGAAAACCGCAAAAACCGCGTTTAGTTTGGATGATTTTGGATAATTTTTTGACTGAACCGCGCGGTTCGGTTCGGTTGGCGGTTTTCATTTTACAAAACCGAACCAAACCGAACCGCATATTTAATTTATACTACCAAATCCAACTACAATATTGCACACCTCACTCACGTGGTTTCATTTTACCTATTCAACTTCAGTATCTCACATTCTCACGAACTACAACTCTAGGGTTTTCTTCATTGTTCGCCGCCGTTTCAACTTCGTGCTCTCACTCTCGCTCACCATCATTTCAACTTCGTTCTCTGCATCCCTCACTCAATTTGTATCTACAATCAACAAAGGTGAAAGTGTGTTCTCTCTTATGTTGTTCTCTTCATCCGTCACTCAATATTGTTTCTTCAATTTCGTTGGCTCTTATGTTGTTCTCTTCATCCCTCACTCAATTTTTCGTTTTCAGATATTAGATATGACCATTATTGATAAGGAAAAGGAAGTGAGTTCTGATGTTGGCTCTCATGCTGGTGCTTCCACATCGATGACCGAAAATCAGGTACTGAATATGATTTATTTGGGATTTCGTATTTTAGAAATGAATCGTATTTTCTTTTGATTGTTATTCTTACAGGGACTTGAATCTATATATGGATTGATAGTTATGAGACAGGGAGTGGCCCATGTAATAGTTTTGTCATGGTTTCAATGTTGTAAATTAAACGAGTTAGACAGGAATGTAACATTGACAAAGATTTATCAACTGGAATGTCCTTCGATACTCGTCTACTTTGCTTGTTGTGTTCTTACCCTTTTCAAAAAGTTTAATGATAAGGACATCTATAATAGTTTTATGAATAGTTGTATTAGTAACTTGTCACAGGCTGTTTGTGCATCATTGTTGATATCTAAATTTAGCATATTGGATAATTAATTAGGTATGCATCATTTATGTAATGTAAAGAACTTGTCGCAGACTGTTTGTGCTCTCAAATCAACTTTCCCTGTATTATGGCTATAAGCAGACTATGAGAAGTTTCTTGTTACTTGTAAGCTTACATTCAAGTACTAACAAAAGGACAGAATGAAAACATACTTTATGTTGAAATTGTATAACAGAATGTAAGCTTACATTTAAGTTGAAATTGTATAACAGAATGTGGAATGTTTTTTCTTTTCTTAACTTCTTTACTTGTATTTGAAATTTGCAGCATTATTGTCTCATATTTAAACAATGTAGTATTAAAAAATGTAGTATTAAATCATTTTATAATCCATCATCAATTCAATGTCCTAATAGTTTAGATGAAGATGTGCTTGTATATCTTAATAAATAATATATTTCTGCTGTGAAATAATCCATCATCAAACTATTGTTCACCCGTTTTTGTTCATCTTATTTGTAGGCTGAAAATAATCCATCATCAATGCCTACAACAGAACCACCATCTCAAAATATTGATCAAGGTGACAAAGATCAATGTGGCAATGTTCAAAGCATCGAGAAAAGGAAAATCGGGGAAGCATCTACAAAGAAAAAGGATGTTTGTAATGCTGATGAGCCAGGTAAAAAAAACCTTGTAGGCCTAAATCTTGGGTTTGGGAGCATTTTGAAAAAGTAGGTGGTAGGGCTGTGTATAAGTGGTGTAAAAATACATCTTATGCTGCCGATTCACACAAAAATGGAACCTCCAATTTATCAAATCATTTAAGAATACAATGTAAAAAATTTCCCAAAAATCTTGATCCTACCCAAACTGTTCTTAGTGTTCAAGATAATAAAGGAACTAGTAGTACTGGGGTTGTTGCTGTCCATTTTGATGGTGATTTGTGTAGACAAGCTTTAGCTAGAATGTTAATTGTGGATGAGTTGCCGTTTTCATTTGTTGAGAATGAAGGATTTCGTTATTTTATGAGTGTTACACAACCTAGAATATTATGGGAAGGAGATTGCTGATTCTCGTCGTAAATTCCAATTTGTTAGCTGGGGATTGCATCAATATTATGGGAAGGAGATTGCTGATTCTTTGTGTGGTAAGGTAAAGGATACTTTAACTGGAATATTTGAAAGCTATAGTCGGAAAGGCCAAGCAGAAAGTGTTGCACAAGAAGTAGAAGTATTAGAATTTGTTACATCTTCAGAAGTGGATGATAAATTTGAGATGGATATGGATCAAGATCCAAATTTGAGTAAAAATGAAGTGGATTTGTATCTCACAGAGCCTAGGGAGAAGAAAAATCCTGATTTTGACATTTTAAATTGGTGGAAGGTGAATTCTACCAAATACCCTACCCTTGGTCTAATAGCTAGAGATATATTGGCTATGCCAATATCCACTGTTGCTTCCGAGTCTGCTTTTAGCACAGGAGGTAGAGTTCTTAGTGCTTATAGGAGCTCTCTTACACCTCACACTGTTGAAGCTTTAATCTGTTCACAAAATTGGTTAAGATCTTCACCTTTGTCAGTTGATATTGAGGAGCATTTGGAAGATTTAGAGAAGCTCGAAGAAGGTATATATGTATATAATTAATTCTATTTTATTCAAATTTAATTGTTTGTTATGTCTAACTTTTGTTATATTTGATACATTCTTAGAATTAGCTCCGATTCCACAATTGAATGAGGGGCTTTCTGATATTGAATCTGATTAGTATATGTGCTTCAAAAGGAAATGAAATGGTATGTTCCATTTTTCAAAAATTTTAAAATCTTTTTATTCTTAAGTAAATTAATTTAACACAATTTGCTCAATTATGATATGTAGATGGAGTCATGGAGATGGAGAATTGGAGACAGTGCTACTTTGGTGTAATCTGACATGTGTTTTGATACTTATTTTTGTTACTAATTGGTATTGTAATTGAGACTTATTTTGGTAGTAATTGGTATTGTAATAGGTAGTAATTAGTATGTGATGCTGAAACTTATATGGTACTGTACTATTTTGGCAGATTGGATTATTATTTTAGTAGTAATGGATTATTATTTTGGTAGTAATTGGTATTGTAATAGGTAGTAATTAGTATGTGATGCTGAAACTTATATGGTACTGTACTATATTGGCAGAATTAATTATTATTTTGGTAGTAATGAATACTTATTTTGCTGGTAATTGTGGTATTGTAATTATGGTACTATAATATTTTGGCAGTAATTTTGATACTGTAGTGTAATATTTTGGTAGTAATTATTTTCCTTTTTCCTTTAATTTCAGTAATTTTTTTTATGGTATAAACCGCAGCCAACCGAATCGATCCTAACCGCATTGGTTTGGTTTGGTTTGGTTTGGATGACTTTTTAAAAATCAACCGAACCAAACCGAACCGCATGTATTTTTATCTCGTGGTTAGGATGACTTTTATGCCCAAAACCGAACCAAACCGCACCGCGAACACCCCTATCTAAGACGAGACATCAACTATATAATTCATGGGTGATACACAAAAAAAAAGGTACCTGAAGATTTAATTAATGATTCTGATTTATTAAAATAAAAAATATGAATATTTATACAATCCTTCATACAATCTAATCCTTACATTATCTCCTCTAAAATTTTTTTACTGACCAAAAATATGCATGTAGTGGTTTTTTAAATTAAAAAAAAAGGGAGATTAAATTTCACAAATTCTAACCATAATAGAAGTGTAACCAAATTAATAAAAGATGGTAAATTTATTGTTATATATAGAGAATCTACAAAATAAACAGTTTTACACCAAAAAATATATTTATAGGAATAAAAATATATTTAACTTTTGATAAAATAGAGTTGAGAACGTACCGGAAAGATGAGAGGGGCATTGAGGAGGAAGAAGAGAGATTGAAAGAAGCAACAGCCATAGTTTTGTTTGAACTTTGAAGAAATGAGGATGCAAGAAGAATGGTGTTGTGATTGTGCATGCTCTTAATTGTATTTATATAAAATTCAAAGTGTCCTGTATCGGAGGAAGTAACCCCGAAACATGGTGATGACAGACAACATAGATCGGTGTCTCCTCCTCCCCATGTGTTCCTCGTATAATATTTACCAATGCATACATAGTATTTTATGTAGATGATGAATCAACCATAATTTTTTATTGTGAATTATTTTGTTCAACATTGAATTAATTATATTTCATTATATTCTATGTTTTAATCTAGATCGCCAATTCAATCTTATCTTTAAGAAAAATGTTAATTTTTGTTTTTATGATTTATTTTAAAATGGTTAATATAAAAATATTTATTTTAAATATTAGTATATTCTATTTTTTAAATTAAATATTAATTTTATATGATGAATTTTCATTTTTAAATTTTTTTAACTTGCATGTTTAAATTTATACACAAGTTAACAAGATCATTTTTATTTAAATTTAATAATTTGAATGAGAAATATGTTTGAACAATTGGAAATTTTAAGAAAGATAAGAGAAGAAGAGAGAAAAGAAAGAAACTGAATTGTACAAAATATGATTTGTATTGAGCTAGTAGTTATTTTTTTACATCTTATTATGCCTTTACATAGGCAATTAAAATCCAGGCCTAAAACTATACAAAAATCGATGTAAGTCCAAAATAAACCAAGTGTAAAATATAAAGCTACAAGTTACATTTTGACATAACAACTATATGTTGTATTCGACTTTGTCGAATACAGCTGACTGTTACTACTTTGACTGGCTACTTCGACACAGTCGAATATTATCTTTCGATAGAACATTGAATTACAACTTCTAACATCCCCTATAATTCATGTTCTAGAGACTTCCCATCCCGATGCTTCTCTTTAACTCGTCCAACCTGACTTTCTTCAGGGTTTGTTGAGTATGTCAGCTAGTTGTCATTCTGTCTTGTAATGTTCAAGTTTTCCTTTTTTAACTAGATCCTTCAAAAAATGATACATTCTCTATATGTGTTAACTATGACCATGACACACTGGATGATTCGTTAGTTCGATTGCTGACTTGTTGTCGACAACCAAATTCATCTTCTTGGGTTCCATAATCTTGAGCTCTTCAAGCAACAGCTTTATTCGTGTTATTTCACATGCTGCATATGATGCAACTACGTACTTAGCTTCACATGATGACAAATCCACAATGCTTTGCTTCCTTGAGCTCCAAGAGATTGAAGCACATTCGACCATGATTATGTAGCATGCGATACTCTTTTTCTCGTCTTTATCTCCATTAAAATTTGAATCAGTGTAGCCATATACCTCGGCATCTATGCAGGTCTTCTTTTGTCTTTGCATTAGCACACCATGATCAATTGTACCTTTTATTATCTCAACAACCTCTTCACTGCTATAAGATGACATTCTTAGGGTTTCTCCATGAATCTGCTCAACAATCCAACACTTTGACAAATATTTGGTCTAGTATTGCAAAGGCACCTCAAAGATCCAATGATTTGTTTGTACAATGTCACACTTACAAACTCATTATCTATCTCCTTCCTCAACTTTTATCCAATTTCTATTGGTGTGGTAGTTGCATTAAGTTGCTCATCTTGAACTTTTTCAAGATATCTTGGGCATACTTCTTCTGGTGCAAAAACACTGCTTCACCTGTGTCTTTGAACACCATCCCTAAGAAAATGACTAGTTCCCTAGGTTGGACATTTCAAACTCTTGCATCAGCTTCGACTTAACTTTTCTTATGTCAGCTTCATTTGCACCTATAATCAACATATCATCTACATACAAGCATAAAATGATTTGATTGACCATGTCAACATCTTTGACATACACTCCATGTTTAGAGACACGCTTTACGAAACCTGCTTCGATTAGGAAGCTATCGATTCTTTTGTTCCAAGCCTTCGGGGCTTGTTTCAAGCCATATAGAGTCTTCCTCAATATACACACCTTCGACTCCTGCCCTTTAATTTTGAATCCTGGTGGTTGACTAACATAGACTTCTTCTTCCAATGGTTCATTCTTAAAAGCTGATTTTACCTCAATCTGATGTATCTTCCGCTCTCTATATGTTGTTGTTGACTTCATCAAAGTCAATATCAGGTTTTTGCAAAAAACCTCTCGCCACTAGTCTTTTCTTATGTTTGGAAATCTCACCATTTGGCCATCGTTTCAGCTTGTAGACTCACTTCACATCATTTGGCTTCTTGCTATCTCTTTCGAAAAGCTCCCATGTCTTATTCTTCTCAATTGCCCTAAGTTCTTTTTTCATGGCTTCACACCAATTTGAATCATTCATGGCTTGATCTAAACTAATTGTTTATGTTTCAGCCATCATCATCACTTCTTCTATTAAGTCACCATCTGCATCAACTGATTGATTTGGAAACCTCTCATATCCAGCTAGCCTTGTCGACACATTTCTGGTTCTAATTAACCTTCTGATATTTTGGTCAGGTGGTTATTCACTTTGATTGGTTGTGACTTCATTTTTTGATCTTCTTCTTCAAATATAGTTGTGACTGTATCTTGTTCATGTCAAACTGACTCCTGAGTCCAGTTCCATCCTTTATTTTCATCAACCAGAGCATCTCGACTGATCACTTATTTATCATCATCTAGCTTATTCAACTTGTATGCACCAGTAGAGTGATAGCCTATTAGCACCATGGCCTGAATTCAATCATCTAGCTTCTTCCCCAATAGCTCAAGTACATGCCTGAAGCACATTGATCCAAATCTTCAAAGATGACTAACATTCAGCTTCGACCCTATCCAAGCCTCATAAGGTGTCCTATCAACCAACTTCTTCGTTGGACATCTATTTAATATTCATCACAACAAAATAATCAACAACCAAAGTACTTCCACCATTCAACAATTATTTCATAAAGTGGATTAACATACGTTCGATCATCAACTCACAACAAGAAAACATCACACAGTGGCTAACACAAAACAAAAAATTCTACACAAAATCAATACACGAATTCATCACATAATAATATACGATCACAGATTTTTAGAATTCAACAATCAAACACAACCTATTGGAGGTTAATGACTCCTCTACCCTACCCCTCATGCATATAACCTATATTAAAGTTATTCTCCCCCTTACCTTAATTCCTAGCAAGAATTCTGAATTGGAATGAAAGAGTTCTTCTTTTCCAAAGCTTCAAGTTCTCCCCTTTTCCTCTAGTCTTTGCCTCTTTTTCTCTCTAAACCAAGTTTCTACGTACCGACTCAAAACATCAAGGATTTACACTCTACTCGTATCTCAACAACAGTTACACTGCTCCTCATCCTTCAAGAAGTAACCTGAACAATGTCTGATCATTCTCTCTCAAGACACTCCAACTTGATTAACAAACAAAGACTCGAATCCATGTCACCTTTAGATTCGGGAAACAACGAAACTTCAACGATACTTGCATTGTCTCCATCAGCAGTACATTGAACCAAGATCTTACAATTGAACACAATAAATTATAAAGCAAACAAGTACCGACAGTGTTTCGCACACATGTCACATAATAAGAAACAACATATCGACAATATTCAACTGTCACATAATACTACTGACTCGACAACTTAGTCGGATGAACCGACCTGCTCTAATACCACTAATGTAACACCCCATTTCTACCCAACGGATGATATTAAAAAATAAGAGTTACAAAATTCCCAACAAAACATGGGATGCTACACCTTCAACTTAAAACGTTCACATATATTCGCATATAATACATATACATAACACATTAAAACATGAATGAACAAATGACAACCACTTTATGTCTTCAAAATAAAACAACTTTTAAATTACCACGCAGCGGATTCATAAACTTCAACTTAATGACATAACATCTTTGTCCAATATAAACGACTACAAAGCAACAACGTATTTAATAAAATTCAAATTAAAATTCAGCACCTATTATAAATACAACTATAAAACACAAGCGTTCACCCCCCGAGTGTTACGTATCAGAACAACGACACCGACTTGAACTAATGAAGGTAAGTAGCCTTCATTTCAGAATTACCTGCACGTTACCAACATAGGGATAACATTCAAAGATAAGGGGTGAGATATCGAACCATATAATTAAGTGTATGATAAACAATATATTAGACCAGATTATACAAAAACGCCACTTCAACAACTTTCAAACAACATCCATCATCACAATTCAACAACACAACATCTTTATATTATAATAATCACAATTCAAGTATACGACACGAAATGCGACTTGTACAATGCACATGCATGTGGTACCAATGGAGCAAAACTCCCAACTTAATAATTTCCTAGTTAATAGAGGCATCAACAACGCATAAGCCTTCAACTTAATATTTTCCAATCCAGGCCAACTGACTGAGCATCGGCTCCAACTTGATATGCTATGTATGTGACAACAATGATGCGACAACAACAATAACACAACGACAATTGTTAAACAACAACGTCAACATTGGCCATAAGCCTACAACATACCACGACAACAACAACAACAACACAACAACGATTCAACTTTGGCATAAGCCTACAACTTCGTGTTTGCCAAAAAATAGGAAACATAACAATATATCAGTACAGGCGTAAGCCTTCAACTTATCTGCCAAGAATTAGAGGCAACAAAACAACAACAGCAACAAAACAACGGTAACAACAATTATCAACAACATACCATTGATATTAACAATTATCAACAGATCTTATTAACAACAACAACAATAACAACATAATTCAACGATAACTTTATACAACCTACGAACCCACCCGGAATATTGGCAAACACTCTATATAGTTAGTCGGGCAGTTCGACTATATTCCGCTAATTAATTATCGGCTAAGAAGTTCTTATTTATTTCTACTTTGCACTAATATTCTTATTAGCTTTTCGTTAAAATTATTACAACACTACTACTAAAATATTCTACCATTTTTATTGCTATTCAGCTATAAAAATACTTCTGCTACTGAACCTTTATTACATTCCAACCTTACTCTTGCAATTCTGCTACATATATACATACTAACTTTACTACTGCCAACTACATGTATCGCTTCTTCTGTAGTTTAATTATTCTGATATTTTTATTGTTACACTGCTCCTACTGCCAAGTAATACTACCTTTGTGAATTCAGCAAATTCTGCTACTTTAATAATTATACTTTATATATATATATATATATATATATATATATATATATATATATATATATTGCAACTTAGTTATTGAAACTAATGTATCTAATTAAAGTGGGTGACATTATTATGATTAACCAAATGGAAGTGCAAAAAATATAATGGTGGCCCCCACTACATACTAGGTGTGGCCTCCCCTACCTTGTAATTATGGGAGCAAGCTTTCACCTAAAGGGTATGACCGCCCCTTCCGGCTACACACATAAGGAGCGGTTGCTACCTTACTTTATATTATTTTTTAATTTTTTTTCTTTCGTCTTCTTCTACTTACAGCGGTTCTCCTAATTTCAGTTTCTCCCATGCAGATCAATGCAACACAGTATTTCAACAACATAAAAATTATGCCCAATCAACATAGAGCAATTATTCATCAACGAATTCATCAGCAATGATTAGTTTTCAGGATCAACCACAATAATCAACACAAACAGAGACAATGTTACAAACCCAATCCCACATATTATTCATCATATATCCTATTATAGATTCAACCCTTACCGTGGATTGGAGACCGCTCTATAGCTCTCTGGTTGACACTTAGCTTCTTGCCTCTTCTCTCAACCTTGCAGCTTCTATGTTTTTTTCTTCTTCAAAATCCTTATTCCTCTTTTCTGATAGAAACCTAAAACTCTCCTACTGCTACTTCTAATTTCCTACTTTTATTCAACTACACAATATAATAATACTATTATTCTATTTGTCTTATTAGGCCTAATTTCTACACCCCCACTATTACTACTTCTAACCATTAAAAGCCCAATTAATAATTCTTACAACTATTCTCATAGATAATGGCCAATATTAATCAACCAATTAAATCAACTAACAACATGACAACTTAAATCAACATTTCACAACAATTCACAACTTTGACAATTAATTTGAAAATAATTCAAAAATATATAATTAAATAATTAACTAAATAGAGGGCGTTACAACTCTCCCCACTTAAAATATTTTCGTCCTCGAAAATCTACTTAATACTACCACTCTAAACGCGAATTTTGCATCAACTCTCTGGTTCCCAAGTTGCGTTTGGTGTTAGAATCCTAATTGTACATATTTTGTGTATAAATTTTGTGGTATTTCTTAACTCTTTCACCAAGTTTGATTCCTTTTTGGTGTAATAGTATGTAAATAAATAATATTTTGTTTATCTTGTACATAAGTTTAGTTTTATGACTTTTGTTTACTTTATTTTATAGGTATGCATTATTTTGGCAAGCTTGGAATGAAAGAGATGGATAGAATAAGCTTGTAAGGAGGTTGGGATGCTTAAAGAAGAAGAAATGTACCAGAAGGTCCACTTAGCGGACCATAAGCGAAGATGGACAGAAGCTAAATCAATATCAAGTCCGCTTAGCGGAGCCCGGGCGAGGCTTGGCAGAGGCGAACTTCAAAGATGAGTCCGCTTAGCGGACCCCCTTCGCTTAGCGGACCCTGAAGACAAAACAGATATTTTGGTGCCTCTGCTTAGCGGACCTAGGCCGCTTAGTGAACCTACTTTTTGATCACTTGTGATTAGGCACTTAAACATGATATTTTGTGGATCTTATCATTAACAAAACAACATACTTTTAGACCGCAAGTTAGGGCAAAGGAGAAGAGAAGAGAAAAACCATTTTCAAGTGTAATTTCAATATTTTTAAGCATCTTCCTTCGTCTTTCTTGAGTTTGATGCTACTAAATCTTGGTTTGTTACTTGTTATTGAAGCTTCCATGGCTATGGAGAGCTAAGTTTCATCTTGTGTCAAGATTAGAGGTAGTTAGATTGTAAATATGTATTTTCTTTGATCTTTTGTGTACGAACTTGGTTGATGATTAATATATGGTGAATATCTTTGTTATTCATGTTTATTTGTTGTTTTGGATCACTATTGAAAGATATGTTTCAAATCTTGACCTAAAGGATATCCATCTATCAATAAACAAACTCTAGAGATAGATTTGTGAGTTGATAATCACTTGTATCAAGCTTTTAAGATTATCATGTTGATTGTCGGCATGAGAGATCATCTGACGGTTAATATGATAATAATCACGATATTGCTTTAGAGATAAACGGTATCAAGAGGATACGTGGTTCTATTAATCATTAATAGGTTCATATATATGATCATTAGAGTACATATGAAGTAAACTAATGAACACTAATCTTGGCATAGTTTTCTCAAATTGTTTTAAAACCCTATTTTATTGTATTTATTTACCTTTCATGCTCTCTACATTTTATGTCACCAAACTTTTACCCAACCTTAACTCAAAATACATTAAACTGTAGAACGGCTGTAGTATCGCATCAATCCCTGAGGAGACGATAAAAGAAATACTTATCCTATGATTTTAACATTTGGAAACACTTCGACCTCTACTCTCTCGACATAACAATAACTCCACACGATTCAAACCAAATACATACATGTTACTCACTCAATACCTTCGCGACAACATCGTTACTAATTTATCAACCACTTCAACAATATCGTGACATCTCAACTTTTAAAGTAGTAACAACCATAACACACTTATACTTGGATATGCACCATCACATTATCATCTTGGCAACATTTTCAATCTCAAAACTCCTACACAATTTCATTCCCATATGTCAATTACCAACGAAATACCAACAACTTTATTCATGTTATCGTACCATTCTTATAGTACCATCGACATAGCCAACATAATCAACTCTGTCATATTATAGAGTATCATCCTTCACTTACGGAAATCAACAACAACATCACTGCAATGATACCAAAATCATCATAACATCAACTTAACCGTACGACTCAACAAACATACACATAGCTCACCATCAACCAACAATCCAAAACAATCTTCTTATAAAATCAATAAACATTTACTAGGAACATAGTGCCTTGACACAACATTCTTATATCAACAATCCACAAAATGAAACATGTAGATCAAGACATATCATTCCTGTAGGCTTCTGATATTTTAATCCATCACATCTGACGAGTCGTACGCATAACAACTACGCCACCTCACGCTTCAGCTGCACAACTCTGATCATCCATCTTAAGTCAATGTCCTCATTAAAATTTCCGTCAACCATCTGGGTTACAAGTTTCAATCTAGTTTCGGACTTCTTTAACATACTCATGAAATTGTCATTCACTTTGATATTCTAAATCTTCCACTTTGCGATGTTAGCATGTAACATCCCAAAATTTCTTATTTAATTAGTTTAATTAAATTTTTAAATTAATTAATTTGAATTATCATTTTATTGGGATTATGTGGAAAGAAATATAAAATGTTGAGTTGTTGGGCCTTATGGTGGAATTAGTAATGTGGGGGTGTAAGTGTGAAGGAGCCCATTTCTAATTTTATGTTTTTCATAAAATAAGGAAAACAAGAGGAGAAAGAATTAGAACGTGAAAACAAGAAGTTGTGAGAAGAGGAGCTGAAGAACGTGAAAGAGATTCAAAGAGGAAGAAGACCCATTCAAGAATTTGGCTAAGGTAAGGGGGGACTTGTCTGATTATCAACTATTATCGGGTTAGGGGTTGATAGCATAGAATAGAGGTATAATTCGTATCGATTGAGTCATATGATAGAGTTAGGGATTTGAGTCAATTTGGATGATGTTGTGTTTCAAATTGATAAAGTATGTGTAAATGCTTGTTTGTGATGTTTGATTGTGTTTGAATGTGTTGTTGAGGCATGAAATGACATGGAATAATTGTGAATTGATTCTATTTTTCGTGCATGGTCGAAATGATTCGATTTGGGTCGTGTTGGATGGAAATAAGCTGCTGTCAAAAGTGCTTTTTTAGTTGTTACAGGTGATGTAACCGGTTACGGCCGGGCTTGTAACCGGTTACGGTCGCGAAAAAATGGGTTTTTTGGCTGGTTACGAGTTCGTAACCGATTACGGTGTTGTTCGTAACCGGTTACGGCTGAAACTGTGTTTTGGAAAATTGTTCTTCGTAACCCGTTACGGCTGAAGTTTTTTTGAAAAATTATTTTCGTAACCCGTTACGCCTTTTCGTAACCCGTTACGGCTGAAGTCATTTTTGAAAAATTATTTTCGTAACCCGTTACGGCTGAAGGTTTTTGAAAAATGAATCATTTTGAAAAGTTCATAACTTTTGAACCGTTGGTCCGTTTTGTGTGCCGTTTCGAGCTAAACAAACCTTATTAAATAATCTATGTGATGATTAATGATGTGATTGTGATTGAATGATGCACACATATATATATATATATATATATATATATAAACATGCTTGGTGATGATGATGATTATGATGAAATAAGTATTTGATGATGTTACTCATTAGACTTGACGATGGTATAAGTATGTTCATGTATGTTTGCATTCATTCATATTCATTGATGATGCTGTATCCATGATGATGTGTTGGATTAGTAAAGGGCACGATTCCCATTGTGTGGAATCTGTGCTGGCAGGGCCGTATCTTGATGATGTTGGATCGGTCATGGGTTATTCCCATTTGATGATGTTGGTACCACATGCATAGTGTCAGTTCATACATATGCATACTTTATAACATGATTGGATGTATTCCAGTGTTATAATTATTAATGGCATGTTGGTTGATTGTTGTGATGATGAAACTTGTCTGAATGTTTGTTTATGGAACAATTGGGTGAACGATGCAGCTATGATGTGTTATTGCCTTATAACCTTATAACATTTGTTAATTATGATGAAGACTCACCCTTACATGTTGTCATTTTTAGATTGAGCATAGCGGCTATTCGACTCGGTGAGGATTAGCTCATGAGTCAGTTGTTTGGTTAGCGTCAGGTGTCATGCTCTGATAGTTGTAACACTGGGGACGCGATGTTTAGAGTTTATGTTTTATAACTCTAGTTATGTTTTGATGTTTGAAGGATTAGTTTGAAAGATGTTAAACTTAATCTGTTTGATTTAATTCCGCTGTGTTTACATGAATTGTTTTAATTAATGAGATTTGCCTCAGTGAATGCATGACATGACTGAACGATGTTTTTAGTTTATTTTGAATTGTGGCACCCTTATTTCATGTACTCTGAATAAACTTATTTAATTTGCCGTGGGGTTTAGAAGGGTGTTACAATAGTGGTATCAGAGCATAGTCGGTCGTTGTGACCAGAGTCTTAGTGTCAGTCTTTCCTGTGTATGCGACTAGTACTAGCTAACTTGTCGATACTTTTTTCTGATTAAATTGTTTGTGATTTAAGCAGAGCAATGGCTGGGAGAGGAGGAAGAAACGATGATGCTATCGCTGAGGCTCTAGGCATGATTGCTGGTGTGCTGGGAGGAAATGTCGGAGGAGCAGGGATTGGTGCTGATAGGCAACTAGGGAATTTTCAGAGGAACAATCCCCCGTTGTTCAAGGGTACGCATGATCCTGAAGGTGCTCAGAAGTGGCTGAAAGAGATCGAACGGATTTTCAGGGTCATTGATTGTGCTGAAAATCTGAAAGTGAGGTATGGTAAGCATATGTTGTCCGAAGAAGCTGATGACTGGTGGATGGCGACCAGAGCTGAACTGGAGGCTGATGATGTGGGTATTTCTTGGGCTGTGTTCAAGAGAGAATTTTTGAGAAGGTACTTCCCTGAGGACGTACGAGGCCGAAAGGAAATTGAATTTCTGGAGCTGGTTCAAGGTAATATGACAGTGCCAGAATATGCTTCGAAGTTCGTTGAGTTGGCGAAGTACTACGTTCACTACAACAACGATGAAGCTAGTGAATTCTCAAAGTGCATCAAATTTGAGAACGGCCTCCGTGATGAGATTAAGCAAGGAATCAGGTACCAGAGAATTCGGAGATTTGTTGATTTGGTGGACTGTAGAAGGATCTTTGAGGAAGATAACCTTAAGCTGAAGTCATCTCACTCTCGCGAGTTAGTTGACAGAAAGGGTAAGAAGCCTATGGAAAAAGGAAAACTGTATGGTAGAGGTAATCCAAAGAATGGTGGTTGGAAGAAGCCTAGTGGGGGAGACTCCAGTGCTTTTGTCAGATGCTACAACTGTGGCGAGGCTGGACACCGTAGGAATGAGTGTAAGCTGAATCAGAAAAGTGTTTCAAGTGTGAGGAAGTGGGTCATGTTGCTGCTGATTGCAAGAAGAAGATTGTGACTTGTTACAATTGTGGTGAAGAAGGTCACATTAGCCCACATTGTCCTAAACCGAAGAAGAACCAAGCGGGAGGAAAGGTTTTTGCCTTGTCTGGGTCAGAGACTACTCCAAAGGATAGACTAATTAAAGGTACGTGTTTCATTCATGGCACACCTTTAGTTGCAATTATAGATACTGGAGCAACTCATTCTTTTATTTCCTTGGATTGCGTTAAAAGGCTGAATTTAGAAATATCTGAAATAAATGGAAGCATGGTTATTGATACTCCTGCGTCGGGATCAGTAACTACTTCATCTGCTTGTTTGAATTGTCCTATTGATGTTTTTGGTAGAGAATTTGGAATGGACTTAGTGTATCTTCCATTGAAACAACTCGATGTCATCCTGGGAATGAACTAGTTGGAATTCAACCGTGTTCATATCAACTGTTTTACGAAGACGGTAGTTTTCCCCGAAGCTGTTAATGCTGATGATCTGGACATGACAACTAGACAAGTGAAAGAAGCCATTGAGGACGGTGCGACAGTGTTTATGTTGTTCGCAATGATGGACCTGAAAGAGAAGGTAGTATGTACTGAATTACCTGTAGTATGTGAATTTCCGGGAGTTTTCCCTGAAGATGTGAATGACTTACCACCGGAAAGAGAAGTAGAGTTTACTATTGAATTGATTCCGGGAACTAGTCCAGTGTCGATGGCACCATATCGTATGTCACCATCAGAGTTGGCTGAACTGAAAATACAATTGGAAGAGTTGCTTAAGAAGAAATTCATTCATCCAAGTGTTTCTCCGTGGGGTGCACCGGTATTGTTGGTAAAGAAGAAAGAGGGTTCTATGAGACTATGTGTAGATTACCGACAGTTAAACAAGGTTACTATCAAGAATCGGTATCCATTGCCGAGGATTGATGACTTGATGGATCAGCTAGTTGGAGATTGTGTATTTAGTAAAATTGATCTGAGGTCTGGATATCACCAAATTCGAGTGAAGGAAGACGACATTCAGAAGACGGCGTTTAGAACAAGGTATGGGCATTACGAATATTCGGTGATGCCATTTGGAGTTACAAATGCACGTGGAGTTTTTATGGAGTATATGAATAGGATTCTCCATCCTTATCTTGATAAGTTTGTGGTAGTATTTATAGACGATATTTTGGTATACTCCAAGAACGAAGAAGAGCATGCGGAACATCTTAGAACTGTGTTAGAATTATTGAAAGAGAAGAAACTTTTCGCCAAATTGTCAAAGTGTGAATTCTGGTTGAATGAGGTTAGTTTTCTTGGACATGTGATTTCTAAGAATGGTATTGCCGTTGATCCTACGAAGATAGAAGCGGTATCTCAGTGGGAAGCTCCGAAATCAGTGTCGGAAATTCGTAGTTTTCTTGGTCTTGCAGGTTACTACAGAAAGTTTATAGAAGGCTTTTCAAAGTTAGCATTACCGTTAACTAAATTGACCAGGAAGGGTCAGGCTTTTATTTAGGATGCAAAATGCGAAGAAGGATTCCAAGAGTTGAAGAAGAGACTGACGAGTGCTCTTATCTTGATTTTGCCGAATCCGGCAGAATCCTTTGTTATTTATTGCAATGCTTCGTTGATGGGTTTAGGTGGTGTACTGATGCAGAATCAATAAGTAGTCGCGTATGCGTCGAGACAACTCAAAGTGCATGAAAGGAATTATCCGACTCATGATTTAGAACTGGAAGCTGTGGTTTTTGTCCTGAAGTTGTGGCGACATTATTTGTACGGTTCGAGGTTCGAGGTGTTTAGTGACCATAAGAGTCTGAAGTATCTCTTTGACCAGAAAGAGATGAATATGAGACAGAGGAGGTGGTTAGAATTCCTGAAGGACTATGATTTTGGTTTGAATTACCATCCTGGTAAGGCAAACGTAGTTGTCGATGCATTGAGTAGGAAGACGTTGCATATGTCTATGTTAATGGTTAGAGAATTGGATTTAATTGAACAATTCAAAGATTTGAGTTTGGTATGCGAAGGTACTCCTACTAGTGTTAAATTGGGTATGTTGAAGCTGACTAGCGGTATTCTTGAAGAGATCAGATAGGGTCAGAAAGATGATGTTGAGTTAATCGATAAGTTGACTTTGATTAACCAAGGCAAAGGCGGTGGATTTAGAGTTGACGAGAATGGTATACTGAGATTTGGCGACCGAGTTTGTGTTCCTGATATTGCTGAACTCCAGAAGAGTATTCTGGAAGAAGGACACCGTAGTGGATTAAGTATTCACCCTGGTGCTACCAAGATGTACCATTATTTGAAAAAGTTGTTTTGGTGGCCTGGAATGAAGAAAGAAATTGCTGAATTTGTATTCTCTTGTTTAACGTGTCAGAAGTCAAAGGTTGAACATCAGAAGCCATCTGGATTTATGCAACCGATGTTTATTCCTGAGTGGAAGTGGGATAGCATATCAATGGATTTTGTTTCTGGATTGCCGAGAACTATTAAGAATTGTGAAGCTATTTGGGTTGTTGTGGACAGGTTGACGAAGTCTGCACATTTCATACTAGTGAGGATGGATTATTCGATGGAGAAGTTGGCTCAGTTATACATTGAGAAAATAGTTAGCTTACATGGTATTCCTTCAAGTATCGTGTCTGACAGAGATCCAAGATTTACGTCGAAGTTCTGGGAAGGTCTGCAGAGGGCTTTGGGTACTAAGCTGAGATTGAGCTCTGCCTATCATCCCCAGACGGATGGACAGACTGAAAGGACGATTCAATCATTGGAAGATTTGTTACGTGCTTGTGTGCTGGAAAAAGGAGGTGCTTGGGATAGTTATCTGCCTTTGATTGAGTTTACCTACAACAACAGTTTTCATTCGAGTATTGGTATGGCTCCGTTTGAAGCTTTGTATGGTCGGAGGTGTAGGACGCCTTTGTGTTGGTATGAATCTGGTGAGAGTGCTGTGAGTGGACCAGAAATTGTACAACAGACTACAGAGAAGATTAAGATTATTCAAGAGAAGATGAAAGCTTCTCAGAGTCGTCAAAAGAGTTATCATGACAAGAGGAGGAAAACACTTGAGTTTCAAGAGGGAGATCATGTGTTTATGAGGGTTACTCCTATGACGGGTATTGGTCGAGTTTTAAAGTCAAAGAAGTTAACTCCGCGCTTTATTGGACCATTTCAGATTTCTAAAAAAAGTGGGAGAAGTAGCTTATCGTATTGCCTTGCCGCCGATGCTTGCAAATTTACATGACGTATTTCATGTATCTCAGTTGAGGAAGTACGTTGCGGACCCATCCCATGTGATTCAGGTAGATGATGTACAGGTGAAAGATAACTTGACCATTGAAACTTTACCTGTGAGGATTGAAGATCGGAAACTGAAACAGTTGCATGGCAAGGAAATAGCTTTGGTCAGGGTAGCTTGGGGAGGACCGACTGATGGGAATGTCACTTGGGAGTTGGAAAGCCAGATGAAAGATTCCTATCCGGAACTCTTTGCTTGAGGTATGTTTTCGAGGACGAAAAATCTTTTAGTGGGGGAGAGTTGTAACATCCCAAAATTTCTTATTTAATTAGTTTAATTAAATTTTTAAATTAATTAATTTGAATTAGCATTTTATTGGGATTATGTGGAAAGAAATATAAAATATTAAGTTGTTGGGCCTTATGGTGGAATTAGTAATGTGGGGGTGTAAGTGTGAAGGAGCCCATTTCTAATTTTATGTTTTTCATAAAATAAGGAAAACAAGAGGAGAAAGAATTAGAACGTGAAAACAAGAAGTTGTGAGAAGAGGAGCTGAAGAACGTGAAAGAGAATCAAAGAGGAAGAAGACCCATTCAAGAATTTGGCTAAGGTAAGGGGAGACTTGTCTGATTATCAACTATTATTGGGTTAGGGGTTGATAGCATAGAATAGAGGTATAATTCGTATCGATTGAGTCATATGATAGAGTTAGGGATTTGAGTCAATTTGGATGATGTTGTGTTTCAAATTGATAAAGTATGTGTAAATGCTTGTTTGTGATGTTTGATTGTGTTTGAATGTGTTGTTGAGGCATGAAATGACATGGAATAATTGTGAATTGATTCTGTTTTTCGTGCATGGTCGAAATGATTCGATTTGGGTCGTGTTGGATGGAAATAAGCTGCTGTCAAAAGTGCTTTTTTTGCTGTTACAGGTGATGTAACCGGTTACGGTCGGGCTTGTAACCGGTTACGGTCGCGAAAAAAATGGGTTTTTTGGCTGGTTACGAGTTCGTAACCGGTTACGGTGTTGTTCGTAACTGGTTACGGCTGAAACTGTGTTTTGGAAAATTGTTCTTCGTAACCCGTTACACCTTTTCGTAACCCGTTACGGCTGAAGCTTTTTTTTGAAAAATTATTTTCGTAACCTGTTACGCCTTTTCGTAACCCGTTACGGCTGAAGATTTTTTTGAAAAATTATTTTCGTAACCCGTTACGCCTTTTCGTAACCCGTTACGGCTGAAGGTTTTTGAAAAATGAATCATTTTGAAAAGTTCATAACTTTTGAACCGTTGGTCCGTTTTGTGTGCCGTTTCGAGCTAAACGAACCTTATTAAATAATCTATGTGATGATTAATGATGTGATTATGATTGAATGATGCATATATATATATATATATATATATAAACATGCTTGGTGATGATGATGATTATGATGAAATGAGTATTTGATGATGTTACTCATTAGACTAGACGATGGTATAAGTATGTTCATGTATGTTTGCATTCATTCATATTCATTGATGATGTTGTATACATTATGATGTGTTGGATCAGCAAAGGGCATGATTCCCATTGTGTGGAATCTGTGCTGGCAGGGCCGTATCTTGATGATGTTGGATCGGTCATGGGTTATTCCCATTTGATGATGTTGGTACCACATGCATAGTGTCAGTTCATACATATGCATACTTTATAACATGATTGGATGTATTCCAGTGTTATAATTATTAATGGCATGTTGGTTGATTATTGTGATGATGAAACTTGTCTGAATGTTTGTTTATGAAACAATTGGGTGAACGATGCAGCTATGATGTGTTATTGCCTTATAACCTTATAACATTTGTTAATTATGATGAAGACTCACCCTTACATCTTGTCATTTTTAGATGGAGCATAGAGGTTGTTCGACTCGGTAAGGATTAGCTCATGAGTCAGTTGTTTGGTTAGCATCAGGTGTCATGCTCTGATAGTTGTAACACTAGGGACGCGATGTTTAGAGTTTATGTTTTATAACTCTAGTTATGTTTTGATGTTTGAAGGATTAGTTTGAAAGATGTTAAACTTAATCTGTTTGATTTAATTCCGCTGTGTTTACATGAATTGTTTTAATTAATGGGATTTGCCTCAGTGAATGCATGACATGACTGAACGATGTTTTTAGTTTATTTTGAATTGTGGCACCCTTATTTCATGTACTCTGAATAAACTTATTTAATTTGCCGCGGGGTTTAGAAGGGTGTTACATAGCACGCATACAAACCTGCAACTCCGAATTGTTCAATACGTCTCAAATCTTTCCTACCCACTTCTCCATTAATTCACACAAACTGGTGAGATCCTATCCTCACGATATAACATCAATAACTTTACACACTATTAAGATAGCAAGACAAGTCTATACCATCCATTACGATCCCGTCTACTATCAACAAGAGATTAAGGGTGATCAGTTCCTCAATTTGTCAATAGATAGTCGACATCCATAATGAAGCATAAACCTTCGTTACCAAAATATAATAGTGTTCCTTCAAAACTAGTATTCAAGTCACGTACAACACCACAATCCAATAATTTACTTTGAGGTTCACAAACACTCACACACTCTTCCTCTCATTCGATCTTGTCGATAAGACACCAACACTCAACATATTACACGGTTCATATTGCACTCACTTTACATCACATGAAGGTTAAGTATTCTCCAACTCAGGAATTACTACTATACCAATATATTGCAATTCGTCTCATTCCAATTGAAATCTCAACAATGACGTTCCACATTGGTTTGATGATGGAACCTCTCCAAATTCTTATTTTACACACACTTTGGCATCACAAACACGACTCCAATTCCTCTTAAGAATATCTTGTAACACCCCAATATACCCAACGATTTATGAAGGAAATTAGAGTGCAAAAATTCTCAAAACAACATACTTGAGGCATCATATTTATCAACTTAAAACATATTTGCATACAAGTTCATTAATAAAGATACATAACACATATCCATGGGGAGAATTCATAACCTAATGGTCATTCAAAACCAAATTAACTTTAAAATAATGCAGCGGAATTCATAAACTCATAAACTTCAAATAATAGCATCTTGGTCCAACACGAAAACACAAGACACAAACTTCTTCAAAAGACAACATCATAATCCAACATAAACATAGCAAAACGAAAAAAAACAAACGTCAATCCCCCCGAGTGCTACGTATCAAAGCAAAGGACACCAACTCGAGCTACCAATGACAACGGCTACTCATCTTGGTTACCTGCACGTTACCAACAAAGGGTAACATTCAAACAGAAAGGGTGAGATATCAAACAGTACAAAGGAACGTATGATAATACTTATAGCAAAGATAAGATCATACACATTTCACCACTTCTCATCCTTAAGTAACTTGCATCACAACAACAAGGTTATTAATCATCCATAACAACATGTTCAAATTCACGACTATATCATCAACCAATTATAACATTCACTTCATAAACACAACGACTCAAATGCAACTCAAATGCGACTCAATATTATGCACATGCATGTGGTACCATTTAGAGTAAAACTCTTGTCTCAAACATTTGCCACTTGGACTATCGTCGTTGCCATTTTCAGGCTAATAATCACCGTTTCCATTTTCAGGCCATCGTCGCTGCCATTGATTTCAACTTTACGGAGGTTCAAACGGTGAGTAAAAAGGAGTTACGGATCAAAAGATACAACAAGTAGAAGTTTCAAAAAAAATTTACAGCAAAGTTCGCTTAGCAGGCTTCAAGCGCGTGTTGTAGAACTAAAAACAAAAGCAAACACTTTTCGCAGCTCCGCTTAGCGGGCCAATCTCGCTTAGCGGACTCGCAAATTTCAAAATTCTTCCCAAACTTCGCTTAGCGGACCAGGGGTCGCTTAGCGGACGTGCGATTTTGCAAAAAAAGTGACAACAAACTCATTTATGTGAAAAAGATATCCCACACCTCAAAATCACTCCCAGTCAATAATTAGCAACAAATGTAGTTAGTATTCAACATCTATTAACAACAATCATCATCAACAACATGTTTAGAAACACAAATTCATAGAATCTAGCATAAACCCTAACAATTTCAATTTCACAAACATGGTTACTAAGCATATAATCAAAACTCCACCATAATCTACCATCATACAATCCTTTATCATGAAAGAATCCCACCCTTGCCTTGGGTTAGACAACTCTATGCTCCAATTTGGGATTTGACCTAACTCCCTCTCCTCTTCCCTTCTTTCTCTTCTATTCTCTTCTTTCACCAAATGATCCTCTTGTCATACCCCAAAATTTGCCCTCACATATTTTCATATGTCATTTTATTTCAAATAATTGACATAGCCCAGTCGGTAAGGATTTGAGTGTACAAGAGTGCGAGGTCCCGAGTTCAAATCCTACTTCTAACTTTTTCTTTTATTTGCTTTCTAACTTTAGTTTTAATTTTTACTTATTATTAAAAATCACAAAAATAAGTTTTTTTATTATTTAAAGTATTATTTTCGTTTTCCATTTTAGGAGTATTTTTAAAATATTATTTTTTCATTTAAATGTTGATTTTATGCATTTTATAGCAAAAAAAAATCTAAAATAAAAAATATTAATTTTGGATACCAAAATCAATGTAAATAAAATTTGTATTAATGATTTTAATGTAAATATATTTTCCTTTTTTATTAGACCTAATTTGTTAATATAAAAAAAGAACACATCTCACGTACACGGGGGATGGTTTTCGGCCAAAAGGAGGACTGGGCAGAGTTTTAAAAAAGAACGTGAAATCAAGAGGCCATGGGAGAGGAGTTGCAGACGAATTGAATCAATTCCAACTATCCAGCAAGGTCCTTCGGCATTATCTGAAGCTTTCCAGACCATCACCATTCTCCAGAACACGTAGAATCACTCTCATGGAAGCCACGGTTTGCACACCTTGTTTGTAATCGAATCCGTTAATTCATACGCCATTAGATGATTTCGGTTGCATATTCTTGTTATTCATGCGGATTACAATGTGTTGGAATGTCTGGATTCGAGTTTTGGGCCAAATATAGCCGTATGCCATGGTTAGGTTTTCGAGCTTTTGATTTGGGGTTATTTGTTTCAGCCACAATTAGACAAAACCGTGGCCACCAATGAATTTAGAAGAGAAATTTCAATCGATTTATGCCTCTTGAACTTATCTATATGTTGTTGTTTGCTAGATTCAAGATTACAGGTTTATGACCACACACACAAAGCGTTGCCATAGGTTCTGTTTTTTTTATCTCACGAAGAAGAAGAAGTGTACCCTGGGCGCGTGTTCTTTTAATTTCAAATTTCTTTTTCGTTTTTGTATATATCATGGTTTGTGGCTATTAATTTAACATAAGGCTAATGCAGCGCGCGTGGCTAGGTGCTTTTGTTGGTGAACGAGTTGCACTATTTTTTCCAAAATATTTCTTTGCAGATTCCATGGATCTCCCGCGCGAAGGAACACGTTGTGCCTCACATCCAGGCCATAGGATCTCCCTCAGCTCAGATCCAAAGCATCTGAAAGGGGAGGTGCATACTATAGGCTCCCAGCCTGCCCACACACAATAAAAACCAGGTTCCTCTACATATCTTTTTATTTATTTATTTAGTTATCTAGATTTAAAATTAATAAATTATATTTAATTTAATTAGGATTAGAAATATAATTAGATTTAGAAAAATCAAATTAGGATTAGGGTCAGGAGTATAACATTTTCCCCGATTACTCGATTATGTCGATTATTCGACTTAATTGATTTAATTAATTTTAATTATTATAAAATCACAATAAAACCTATAAAGGTTTATACTATTAGGGTTTGCCCAATCTCATTGCCATTTGGCAACAAAATCCTGAATTAATTCTCTCCTCGACCCGACTAAAGCTATTAGTCGCAGTAGACGAGAGATAAAAATAATAAAAACAATAAACTCTAACTTCCCCTTTAACGGATAAATGGCAGATGAATATCTATTTCATCCCGCCTTCGAATTAGTCGACTCTCTAAGTCGTACTGATCAAATATCTGAATAAAGCAATAAAAATAATTTAATTAATCCTTTATTTAAATTCTCTCCTCGACCCGACTAAATCTATTAGTCGCTTTAGACGAGAGATAAAAAATACATAAAATTCAAAACACATTTAATTTGCTGCCCGCGATGATCAATCTATCGATCTGAGTAACCAGCAATGCCCTTTAATCCGTTAGCTATACTGACCAAATCTATTGGTCATCGCATCTAACGGTGCCATATCAAATCAGGGTTGTACGCCCAAAACCACATCAAAATACACTAAACCACGACACTACAAAAATTCATCCCTTCAAACACTACGATGTTCACAACTGCGATAAGGTAATTCAAAATACCTTTGAACTTCGCATTTCAAAAACTACGATAGGCCATTCAAAAAGCCTTTAAAACAATTCCCATTCATATCAATTTCTAAGGCGTACAACCCTGTGCCCGAACTACGTTGACTCTGATTCTCCATAAGGAGATACGTAGGCATTTGGTAACAAGGCGAGTCTCCCTCCCTAAAATCTCAATTCAGTTTTAAATCTTAATTTTTACCCTTTTCATTTTATTAGCTAAACCTTATCTTTTGCCATAAACCCTTATCTTTGCAATGTTAGCCTTTAGGAAAGGGTTGAGGGTGCCTAACACCTTCCCTCGACCTGATTATAATAATCTTACCCCGATCTCTCAACTGCGTAGGGTTTCCTATTCGCCCTTCAGAATAGGTGGCGACTCTAAACCTTCAATTTTAGGGCAGGTTGCTACAACTGGCAACTCTGCTGGGGATTAGTGATAACAAAACTGTAAATTATTATGCTCCTTTAGGTTTTGACAGGGTTTAGGTTTTGGCGAATCAATTAGGGTTTGGCGAATTATTTTTAGGGTTTGGCTAATTTGCCAAAACTAGGGTTGTGAATTAGGATTTGGGTTTTTTCTCTTTATGCAAATATTTAATTTAATTTATTTATTTTATTTATTTATGGTTTTATTTACAGTAATTATCTTTTACAGTAATTTTTAAATGTTTATTTAATTATTACCTGTTTTACTGTATTTTTCTGGGATATATATTGCTGTTAAGCCTAAGCGTGAGAATTATAATAATGACCAGAGGGGAATTACATCGCCTACGAGTCTTATTATAATTCCACTCAGAGTGGATTGAATATCCGGAAAGGTCTGATACGAGGCTTGACCTTGTTGAGGGCTGGACTTGGTATTTGGCTGATCTCTCTGGGAACCTACCCCTAAAACTCGAACCTCATGGATAAATGAGTTGTTCTAAAATCCAAAGAGACAAAAAGTCTCGGTGGCTATGAACGACCCCATGAGACCTTCTAGAACATACCAATGGGAAGGGTAGGCACCCTAAGCTGTTACGTCGAACCTATGAACCTAGGGCTTATGTGCTTACGTGCTTATTATATATGCAATTTATATACTGCGAATGTCCTGCGTTTAATTTTTGCAGGTATACCTACGCGTTCCCTGGCCTGCAGGGACCCCATTTCTAAGACCATGTCCTTACCACGAAGGACACCTCCATTTACGCACGTTGATTGGCCTTACGATGGCCATGAGACCTAGTGACTGTCATGAACGGTCACTCCACGCCCGCATCTACGCACTCCCTAACATGTGGGGAGTTACCTTTTGTATCTTTGTATTTTACAACTATGTGTCCTTCCCACGAAGGACATCTTCGTTTACGCACGTCGATTGGCCTCTCGATGGCCATGCGATCCAGTGACTACTTTGAACAGTCACCATGTGCTTACATCTATGTGTACCCTAGCCTGTAGGGATTAAATTTCTAAAAACGCATCCTCCATACGAAGGACATTTTTGTTAGCCTACGTCAATGGGCCTCTCGATGGCCATGCGATTCGGTGACTATCTTGAACGGTCACCCAGTGCTTACAACTACGTATTCCCTAGCCTGTAGGGACTATATTTCTAAAAATCACATCCCTCACACGAAGGATAACTTCATTAACATGCGTTCGATTAGCCTCTCGATGGTTATGAGATCTAGTGACTGTCCTGAACGGTCACTCCATGCTTATTCCCACGCACCCTCTAACTTGTAGGGTTTTGGATTTCCATCTATACATCTTTCATCCCTAGCCTGTAGGGATTTCACTTCATCCAATATCGTCCTTACATAGGTTGTGTTCCGCATAGAGAACCTTCCCACCAGGGACAACTTCAATGGTACACGTTGATTGGTCTCTCGATGTCCATGAGACTTGGTGACTGTCTGGAACGGTCACCAACCGCTACCTTTTGCATGTTCCCTAATCTAAGGGATTTCCCTTAGCGTGTCATAACATTTATCCTGCAAAGATTCCACGAGGGTCTAATGTCGCCTCTAAGGCTGTCCCTAGGATTATACGTCGTACGTCTGCATCGCATACACGGAGTTATAATACAAGGAGTCTCTCGCATACGCATGCATTCGCATTTTCATGCAGCTATACATTTGCATCTACATTTGCATTTCTATCTTCACCCGCATCCACACTTACCGCGCTAGCCGGTTTCCCAAAATTCCCGAAGAGATCAAAGGATCGTAGACTATGGAGAAAGGAGGATAAATTATTAAGGATCTTAGTCTTATTGAAAAAAAAGGATGCCTTTCGCCATGCCAGCCGCATGTCCATGCCTTGTCATAACAGGATTGTAAAGGTTGTCATCGAGCAAAGATTAGTTCAACAAAGAGTTCCCTCATAGATACACTCAAGATATATCTAGTCATAAAGGGGTTCATCTTAGAACATATCAAACTTACAAGGACGCTCTACGATAACCTAGGGGCAAGGATTAGTCCAACTGGGGAAAAATCCTAAACAAAGATGCCTATGGAGGAAAGACCTGTGTTAACTCCACACCAAGGGGCAAAAGGGTCATAGGTTCTCCTTATGAATCTACAAATTCTAAAGGTTACGAATGGTGTGATACTATCCTTATGAAAAGCAAAAGAGGTTCAGTCAAAGGAAACTCATGAAGTTCCGGTACGACGAAAACCCGCCGCTAACAGTTCATTCCCGACAGGTTTGACGTGCCCAAGGAAAATTCGAGGTTACCCTTACTTCTACAAGTCCATCAACTAAGGAGTGAAACAAGGTCAATGGATCTACAAAGGAGATTGTCCCTAGGATCAATAGGTGTCTATCGTGTCAAAATTTCAATCCCTACGATCGTTAAGTGTTACTCAGGATAAAAGTTGTACCTTCGGATTAGCAATTCTAATGGGATGACCATGCAGGTTTTGGAGTCAGTTCATTCGCTCACTACTACGACTTTCCAGTCGCACACTTCTATTTTTAGGATTATTAACAAACGTGAGGGAGAATGAAGAACATGAATAACTAAGTCCAGCTAAATATATGCTTTCAAGGTATGACCGAGCCGAGGATGTACAGGCATTGTTTCAATTCCCAAACAGTGGAGATATAAGGATGTTAATCCCTCGTTACCCCCCCTCGAGCCAGGAGTTTGAGCTTGCTTCTACGTTTTCAAATAAACCTTAATTTTAACCAGGGGCATGGGTAGATTTCGATTAATTCAATGGTGTATTTTGGTTGTCAAGAGAATCAGTCAATCCGAGCAAGGATTCAAGCAAAGGTTCAAGCATATCATCTTCCTCATGTTCATCCAAGATTGAGGAAGCAATGGAGATAACATTCACAACATTTTCTTCCTCAATATATCATTCAAGATCGAGGACATATCAAAGACGAAGCTTGCAAATCAAAGTCATGGCAGTCACAGTACTCTAAATCCGAGGATTAAGAGGAACCTTCAAAAGAAAAGTGCCCGCTAAGTCAAAACGGAAAATTTCATAAAAGAGAACAAAAATGACTTAGGAAAAATTTAGGGCATCCCGATGGATCAAACTCAAAAGAGTTGGTGCATGCAAAAATAAGGGATAGAAACAAAGGCGAAATACAAAGGACAATCTTGTGACTGCTACACCATCAAAGCTTCACATCAATGCTTGGATCTTTACAAACATTTTCATCAGTACTTGGATCTTTACTAAGGCTTCTGCTCAACATCAGGGCTGAAACGATTCTCTTACAAACAAAGCTCATCCATTGGATTAAGCGAACTTTTAGGATTTGGAGAATATCAAGGAGAAAGGGGTGGGTTAAATAAATTTCGAGCCTTATATCCGTTGTTTCTTAAAACCGTGAACCAGGCCAAGCTACAACATTCAAAAGTCCTAATTGAGGCAAGGTTAACTATGAAAGCATATTAAGCAGGATTCTGTTATCACTGACTCCTAAGGTTTGTTAAAACTATTTCTAACCACTGCGCTTCTTCAAGCGTTCTTTTCAAAACCATCCAGTCCTAATTCATAATGGACTTCGATTCCAAAACTTACACACGCGTCGCATTGGAGTTACTTCTCAAAGGGTACAACGTCGTCTACGAATATACACTCAGCATCGAGGAAATCTCAAAATTGGTTTAATCAAAGGTGATCATTTCTGATAAAGACTCTGGAGTGGGGGGAACCACATCTAGGGGGTTCTCCTAAACAGGGGCAAATTCTCAAGGATCACCGGGGCATGCAATCAAACATCCTATTCACTAGGGGCATTTTTCCTAAGGTTCAATCGACTCGGGGCACACCTCGAAGCAATAACAATCAGGGGCATGTAAAACATGGGAAAAATTCAAATTCAAAAGGATAGAACACCAGGGATAGTCCTCCATATCCTGGAGATCAAAGGCATACCCCTTCAATCTAAAAAGTCGAAGCATACGACAAAGCCAAACTGGGGCAAGACGCACAACAAAAGGAAAGGCGTCTTCATGCTTTACAACCTCGTATCAATCTTTCTCCTAACTACAAAGTTCAAAAACAGGTATCGGGGAATCGCGCTAGCATCACACCCCATCTTATCAAACAAACCTGCAACTCCAGCGAACTATATACGCTTTGGTTATTAATAACCTACCATTGGAGCATCATACAAATACATACAAATCATGCATTACATACATGGGTTGATACATTACACCGTAACTTTTTTATGTAGTCTTCTTTAAGACAAATCCTACGGTCCTTTCCAAGAAACTTTTTAGGTAGTCTTTTTTCAAGACATTCTACGAACCTTTTCAGGTAGCCTTCTCTAAGACAGTCATCGTCATTTCCAAGAACCTTTTCAGGTAGTCTTCTTCAAGACACTCCTTTTCTAAGTACCTTTTGAGGTAGTCTTCTTCAAGACATTCTTTTTCAAAGTACCTTTTCAGGTAGTCTTCTTCGAGACGTTCTTGTTCTAAGTATCTTTTCAGGTAGTCTTTTTCAAAAAAAAAAACTTGGCATCCTTTTCAGGAATCTCTTCAGGTAGTCTTCTTTAAGACATTCTACGAACCTTTCTAGGTGGTCTTTTCTAAGACATCCACTGCCCTCTTCAAGAACCTTTTTTAGGTAGCTCTTGTAAGACATCTTTCAGCCTTTCCAGGTGGTCTTCTTTAAGACAAATTTCTATCCTTTCTAAGAACCTTTTCAGGTAGTCTTCTTCAAGACAAACATTCACATCCATTCCAAAAAACCTTTTCAGGTAGTCTTACAGAAGACATTACTTCGTTCTACTCATCATATCGACCAGACATCAACATAAACACAAGCATTACCCATATACATGAACATTACCAAGCCAGCATAAGCATAGTCATGGTATAGGTGCAAGCATGGAGTAAACAAGTTCAACGGGTTCAATAAGGAGATTAAATCTCGGGATCGACATCAGCATACATACATACGCATTAGCATACACATATCATCTAGTTCATTCACTTACTATAAAAGCCCAGTTTCCAACCCTCGTGGTGTGATTGGTGTATTTTTTCGACCCACCTGTCGTGAGTTTCCAACCCTCGTGTTGTGAAAGGTGTATTTTCTCTGACCCTCGAGTCGTGAGTCTCCAAACAGGTGAATCTTTTTTCATGCAGGTAAGTTTGCTAGAACTATAGCAAATGATTACTCTTATGCAGGTACGCTTGTCAGAACCATGGCAGGTAATTCCTTTGGTGCAGGTGAAATTTGTCCGAACCAGGGCAAATGATCCAAATGGTGCGGGTGAGTTTGCTACAAGCACGGCAAATGATCCTAAATGGGGCAGGTGAGTTTGCTACAAGCACGGCAAATGATCCTAAATGGTGCCGGTGAGTTTGCTACAAGCACGGCAAACGATCCTAAATGGTACGGGTGAGTTTGCTACAAGCACGGCAAATGATCCTAAATGGGGCAGGTGAGTTTGCTACAAGCACGGCAAATAATCCTAAATGGTGCCGGTGAGTTTGCTACAAGCACGGCAAACGATCCTAAATGGTGCGGGTGAGTTTGCTACAAGCACGGAAAATGATCCTAAATGGTGCGGGTGAGTTTGCTACAAGTACGGCAAATGATCCTAAATGGGGCAGGTGAGTTTGCTACAAGCACGGCAAATGATCCTAAATGGGGCAGGTGAGTTTGCTACAAGCACGACAAATGATCCTAAATGGTGCGGGTGAGTTTGCTACAAGCACGACAAATGATCCTAAATGGGGCAGGTGAGTTGCTATAAGCATAGTAAATTATCCTAAATGGTGCAGGTGAAGTTGCTATGGGCATAGCAAATTATCCTAAATGGTGCAGGTGAGTTTGCTATAGCTATGGCAAATGATCCTATTGGTGCAGTCCTTTTCAGGAACCTTTTCAGGCAGTCTTCTTTAAGACGTATTCCATCCTTTCTAGGAGCTTTTCCAAGCAAACAGGGTTTTACAAAGGATTTTACAACAAAGATTTTCAAAAGGTTTCTCAATTGGGTTTATCACGTTAGTCCCTCGGCAGTGATATTCTCCAAAACATCATCAATAACAATCAAAGGTGTTATCTTTCTTTTCAGAGCTACTAACACACTTTAACTGACAATCATGCATCATTCAACTAACATACCTCATTCATACACAATGCATATACATACATCGCTCTCATTTATTTTGAGAAGCTCACTACATTATACATTGCATGCATCATAACATTACATAAAATTCAGGTTGCCTTTTTAGGCCGTGCTACAATCGAAACACAGTGATTCCTTTCGAAAGCGTCTGCTTCACATTCTAAAAAAAGAGGGGTATTTACCTTGGGTGGCATCTGTAAGCCCATCTCCCACGGGATTTCTTCCCAACAAAGGCAAATTTCAGGGCATTTCAGTGTTCAATCATCTTCTACCTTTAGATCACGATAGGCAGACGTGCCTATTCGACTCTTCAGGTTTAAGAAGATTGAACAGGGGCAGCTGTCATACCCCAAAATTTGCCCTCACATATTTTCATATGTCATTTTATTTCAAATAATTGGCATAGCCCAGTCGGTAAGGATTTGAGTGTACAAGAGTGCGAGGTCCCGAGTTCAAATCCTACTTCTAACTTTTTCTTTTATTTGCTTTCTAACTTTAGTTTTAATTTTTACTTATTATTAAAAATCACAAAAATAAGTTTTTTTATTATTTAAAGTATTATTTTCGTTTTCCATTTTAGGAGTATTTTTAAAATATTATTTTTTCATTTAAATGTTGATTTTATGCATTTTATAGCAAAAAAAATCTAAAATAAAAAATATTAATTTTGGATACCAAAATCAATGTAAATAAAATTTGTATTAATGATTTTAATGTAAATATATTTTCCTTTTTTATTAGACCTAATTTGTTAATATAAAAAAAGAACACATCTCACGTACAGGGGGATGGTTTTCGGCCAAAAGGAGGACTGGGCAGAGTTTTAAAAAAGAACGTGAAATCAAGAGGCCATGGGAGAGGAGTTGCAGACGAATTGAATCAATTCCAACTATCCAGCAAGGTCCTTCGGCATTATCTGAAGCTTTCCAGACCATCACCATTCTCCAGAACACGTAGAGTCACTCTCATGGAAGCCACGGTTTGCACACCTTGTTTGTAATCGAATCCGTTAATTCATACGCCATTAGATGATTTCGGTTGCATATTCTTGTTATTCATGCGTATTACAATGTGTTAGAATGTCTGGATTCGAGTTTTGGGCCAAATATAGTCGTATGCTATGGTTAGGTTTTCGAGCTTTTGATTTGGGGTTATTTGTTTCAGCCACAATTAGACAAAACTGTGGCCACCAATGAATTTAGAAGAGAAATTTCAATCGATTTATGCCTCTTGAACTTATCTATATGTTGTTGTTTGCTAGATTCAAGATTACAGGTTTATGACCAAACACACAAAGCGTTGCCATAGGTTCTGTTTTTTTTATCTCACGAAGAAGAAGAAGTGTACCCTGGGCGCGTGTTCTTTTAATTTCAAATTTCTTTTTCGTTTTTGTATATATCATGGTTTGTGGCTATTAATTTAACATAAGGCTAATGCAGTGCGCGTGGCTAGGTGCTTTTGTTGGTGAACGAGATAACCTGGGTTCGATACCCAGGTTTTGCACTATTTTTTCCAAAATATTTCTTTGCAGATTCCATGGATCTCCCGCGCGAAGGAACACGTTGTGCCTCACATCCAGGCCATAGGATCTCCCTCAGCTCAGATCCAAAGCATCTGAAAGGGGAGGTGCATACTATAGGCTCCCAGCCTGCCCACACACAATAAAAACCAGGTTCCTCTACATATCTTTTTATTTATTTATTTAGTTATCTAGATTTAAAATTAATAAATTATATTTAATTTAATTAGGATTAGAAATATAATTAGGTTTAGAAAAATCAAATTAGGATTAGGGTCAGGAGTATAACATTTTCCCCGATTACTCGATTATGTCGATTATTCGACTTAATTGATTTAATTAATTTTAATTATTATAAAATCACAATAAAACCTATAAAGGTTTATACTATTAGGGTTTGCCCAATCTCATTGCCATTTGGCAACAAAATCCTGAATTAATTCTCTCCTCGACCCGACTAAAGCTATTAGTCGCAGTAGACGAGAGATAAAAATAATAAAAACAATAAACTCCAACTTCCCCTTTAACGGATAAATAGCAGATGAATATCTATTTCATCCCGCCTTCGAATTAGTCGACTCTCTAAGTCGTACTGATCAAATATCTGAATAAAGCAATAAAAATAATTTAATTAATCCTTTATTTAAATTCTCTCCTCGACCCGACTAAATCTATTAGTCGCTTTAGACGAGAGATAAAAAATACATAAAATTCAAAACACATTTAATTTGCTGCCCGCGATGATCAATCTATCGATCTGAGTAACCAGCAATGCCCTTTAATCCGTTAGCTATACTGACCAAATCTATTGGTCATCGCATCTAACGGTGCCATATCAAATCAGGGTTGTACGCCCAAAACCACATCAAAATACACTAAACCACGACACTACAAAAATTCATCCCTTCAAACACTGCGATGTTCACAACTGCGATAAGGTAATTCAAAATACCTTTGAACTTCGCATTTCAAAAACTACGATAGGCCATTCAAAAAGCCTTTAAAACAATTCCCATTCATATCAATTTCTAAGGCGTACAACCCTGTGCCCGAACTACGTTGACTCTGATTCTCCATAAGGAGATACGTAGGCATTTGGTAACAAGGCGAGTCTCCCTCCCTAAAATCTCAATTCAGTTTTAAATCTTAATTTTTACCCTTTTCATTTTATTAGCTAAACCTTATCTTTTGCCATAAACCCTTATCTTTGCAATGTTAGCCTTTAGGAAAGGGTTGAGGGTGCCTAACACCTTCCCTCGACCTGATTATAATAATCTTACCCCGATCTCTCAACTGCGTAGGGTTTCCTATTCGCCCTTCAGAATAGGTGGCGACTCTAAACCTTCAATTTTAGGGCAGGTTGCTACACCTCTAATTTTCTATTTTCTCAATTTCCCCAAATTTGTTAAAATTACTAACTTATTTTTACTAATGGGCTCTAATTAGCACCTCTCACTTACTAACACTAACACTAACACTAAGTTAGGCCCAATAGTTAATAGTCTAACCATGCCATTACTACTAATTCCCCAATAAAATAACTTAATACCAATTAATCACATAATTAACACATAATTCACAAAAGACACAATAAATAAATAATTAAACTAAAAACAGGCATTACATATGTCCCCTTAGAAGGACATCTTCATTCTAATCATTGTTAATCGACATTAGCTGCGTCTCTATGTGCTTCTCCAATACTTTCACATCCTTTTTAATACCAAACATCTCATTTTCTCAACTTATTCGCCAACAACATATTAAACTTGATCGCTGTAATACAGTGAACTGACTTTTTTGAAATGTTGCGGATAGCAAGAGTCGCCACCGACTTTTATTTTATCCAATTAAGAAAGGCTAAAAGAACAGAAAATGACCTTTTAAAAAGATTTTGAGTTCTGGGGGAAGGTTATACAAAGGGAAGGTTTAAAGCACCCTTTGTATCCATGGTTATCCATGGGCTCTTAATTACTTAGCTCACTTTGTTTTCAAAATGTTTGAAGTGTCGTGTGTGAATAGAAAAAGACTTTGTTTAAGGACTTTAGCTTGTAAATAAGCGTAGCCTTTTTGAAAGTATTTGAAGAAGAGGTGTGAAAAGTAATTTGAAAGTTTGAATGTATGAGCAAGCATTTAAGAACATCTACCCTAAGATTGTCTTTCTTGTTCTTTAAGTCTTTCGGGCGAAAGGGTCTATCCATACCATGAGAGGGCAGAAAGTCTTTCAATTGGATTTGCGAGTCATCGAAGATTATCGTTCGCCATAAGACTGTCCCTGCCATAAAGAGGGCAAGTAGTCTAAGGGAAGGATATAATAGTCATTTAACCTTTTAGGCATCATGCGAGGATACCTTAGCAATTGGGACAATCATCATGTTTTACCGATGCAACATCGAGGGATGAGATCATTTTATTCGTAGGCAACTCGAAGGGACTATGATATTTTATCTTGAAATTATTGGGCTAACGGTTCAATTAACTGTTGTCACTCCCTATTTTACTAACCACGCAGTTAATAGCAGTTATAATTTGCAGAAATTAAATCCTACGCTATTACAAGGCTTCGGGGACGGGGATTACATAACCAGAACCGGGGAAGTGCGGAAAAGTAAAGTGCGGAAATTAAAATCCTACGCTATTACATAGCTTTGGGAGAGATACATGATTATAAACCTTTGCAGAAAATAAAATGCGGAAAATAAATCTTAATTACTATTACATCCCATAGGCAGTTATATAATTTGTAAAAAATAATGCGAGAAAATTAAAATAGCGGATGAATTAAAAAGTCGAGAAAATATGGAAAGAGAAGGAAAAGATTCAGGGTTAAAAAAAAAGATTTACTTGTTAATGTTAATCTAAATCTAATTTAATTAATGAAAATAGATCTAATTATCTAATTATGTACAAATTAAATTTAATCTAATTGAATCTCTAATTGATTTTAATTATTAAATAAAAAAAATCTAATCAAATCCTAGTTACTAAATTAATTAAAAATTATGTTAAAAGTAAAATCAATAAAACCTAAATCTAATCAATTATTGAAGAAATTATCTAATTATTAAATCAATTCAAATTAAATCTGATCTAATTAAATTTTAAATTGAAATTTAGTCTTAATTAAAAAAATCTAATCTAATCCTAATTATAGTTAATTAAAATAAATGTTAAGATAATTAAATCAAATTAACTATTAAAACTAAATGTTTTTGTTATTTTATGATTTTACGGAAATTAAATGAATTAAACAACCTAATTACTAAAATTAAATTAATTAAACAAAAAGGTGAAAGAACAAATAGTTAATAGTCTAAACCCTACTCCTAGTCCTAATTAGTTATAGGTTGATTTAAATCATGTGGTTAGATAAAGAAAATTGTAGAGAAAGAAGAAGAAGAAGAAGAAAAAATTGACAAAAAGAAAGGGTAAACCTGGGGATCGAACCCGAGTTGGGAAGGTGATTGGCGCTTGTATGCCACCAGCTGTGTCAGCGTGCTTTTGGTGTTAGTGGATGGATCGCCGACAGTTAAGGCGTGAAAGAGTGATGCAGATCTAGTTGATTCGGTGGTTCTGACTGAGTTCCACTTCTCTTTTCTTTTCCTCTTCTACGTCTTTGGTAGATTATTTTCCATATGATTTCATATTCTTCCCCATATGTATTCTCTCTTCTAAGGGCTTCGATGGCGGTTTGTGGAGGAAAGATATGCGTTGAACCACTCGGTTCTACGGTGAGAGGAAGATGTAAGTTCTTGAGTTTCTTTTTGAAAGTGTTCTTGATGTTCTTCAACAAGCTATGAAGTTGTTATGGTATTCATGAGAGAAAGTGAAGTTTGATCTTAGAGAAAAGGAGGAGAAAATAATTTTTGTGTTTGTGAGAAGAGAGAGAGTGAGAATAAGGGTTAGAAAATTGTTGTTGTCTAATGTGTAAAAATTAGTGATATTTATAGTGTAACTTAGGTCAACAAATATGGAACAAAAAAATCAAATATTAACTATTCATTAAAAGCTTAAATAAAAAATAATTTGACTGTGATCTTTTAAATGATTAACTAATATTTTCTTAAAATGATCTTTACTTGTTACCCAAGTTGTGAAAAATATTAAAAATAGAACAAATAAAATTAAAAACTTCTTTTTTTGGATTTTGTGAATATTTTATGATTTTTGGTGATTTTTTGACTAAAAAATGCATAAAAGTGAAAATTGACTATTTTAAAAAATGCCTATTTAATTAGTGCAAAATTAAATTAAAATAATAAAAAAAAATGCAATTTTTATGATTTTTGAATAATGGAAATAAAGTTAGAATTAAAATTAGAAAACAAATAAAAAGGAGAAATGTTAGAAGTGAGATTCGAGCCCGGGACCTCTCGCTCATGTACGTTTTAACCTCAAATCCTTACCAATTGTGCTATGTCACATATTCGAAATAAAATGACGTTTACAAATGTATGAGGGCAAATTTTGGGGTATGACATCTGCTCCTGTTCAATCTTCTTTTACCTGAGTATGTAGATTGGCTGGTTTGCCTGTCGGAATCTGAAGGTAGATGAGGATTGAACACTAGAATACCCAAAACTTTGCACTTGCTGATGCAGGCGCTTATGCTGGAGATGGGCTTGTAGATGCCATCTGGATTTGATTATATGAGTAAGAACAAGTTTTACATTAGACTGTATCTATGGTGTCAGAATTAAGTTGTTGGCTCGATTGTTCTGAGCTTCTGGATCATATAAGTGAATTGATTGTCGTGACTCTATTGTCATGATTCCATTGTCGTAAATCCATTGTCGTGACTCCATCGTCGTGACTCCATTGTCATGATTGTTTCTGAACTGAATATCAGGATTAGATATGTGACTCCATTGTCGTGACTCAATTGTCGTGACTCCATTGTCGTGACTCAATTGTCGTGACTCCATTGTCGTGACTCCATTGTCGTGACTCCATTTTTGTAACTCCATTATCGTGACTCCATTGTCGTGACTCCAGTGTCGTGACTTCATTGTCGTGACTCAATTGTCGTGACTCCATTGTTGTGACTTCATTGTCGTGACTCCATTATCGTGACTCCATTGTCGTGACTCCATTGTCGTGACTCCATTGTCAGTGTACGAATGGGCTTAAAGATGCCATCAGACTTGGATAGATTGATTTGATTTTCGATCGTCTCAGCACCGTGTGCAGTAACTGGATTAGATCTTGGAAAGATGATCGTCTCTACACCGTTCGTGATGATAGAATTAGATCTTCAAATGTTGATCGTGTCAGTACCGTTCGTAGTAACTGAATTAGATCTTGGAAGGATGATCGTGTCTACATCATTCATGATGATAGAATTAGATCTTCAAATGTTGATCGTGTCAGTACCGTTCGTAGTAACTGAATTAGATATTGGAAGGATGATCGTGTCTACACCGTTCGTGATGATAGAATTAGATCTTCAAATGTTGATCGTGTCAGTACCATTCGTAGTAACTGAATTAGATCTTGTAATGTCGATCGTCTCAGCACCTTGTGGGGTAACCAATTTAGATCTTGTAATGTCGATTGTCTCAGCACATTGTGGGGTAACCAATTTAGATCTTGTAATGTCGATCGTCTCAGCACCTTGTGAGGTAACCAATTTAGATCTTGTAATGTCGATCGTCCCAACACCTTGTGGGGTAACCAATTTAGATCTTGTAATGTCGGTCATCTCAGCACCTTGTGGGGTAACCAATTTAGATCTTGTATTGTTGATCGTCTCGGCACCTTGTGGGGTAACCAATTTATATCTTAGAATGATCGTCTCCACCATTTGTATTGATGAATTTAGATCTTGAATTGTTGATCGTCTCGGCACCTTGTGTGGTAACCAATTTAGATCTTGGAATGATCGTCTCCACCGTTTGTATTGATGAATTTAGATCTTTGATTGTTGATTTTGTTTATCTGTTTGTACCTGTATTTTGAAAAAAGTAAAGTTAGTCTTTACGCAATGTCATGATGCATGTATTATGCGATGAGTCTCTCAAAATAAATGAGAAACTTGCATGTTGTGTATGAATTTGTATATGATATATGATGTATGAACATGATTTAGTAATTTTTTCTTGATTGAGAAAATAAATCTCTGTGTCATTGTGATTTTGTTGTCTGATCTTGTTTTGAAGATGCTTAGCTGGGGATTTATGATTTTTGCTTGGGGATGAGAGCCATTTGAATGATTGATCTTGATGTACCCTGACTGGGGATAAGAGAGATGAATATCCCTGTTTGGAGAAGAGAAAAGTGTCGGGAACCGGCAATGTCAAAGATGTAAACTCCGTTGAGGAACTAAGTCTTTGTTGGGACGAGAACATTTGAAGATATCTTCTTAATGATTACTCTAAGGGGATATGATCCTGTGAAATCGGCTTTGTGGGAAGGCATAGGTGATTTGAACATTGCCCCCAGTATTTATAGTAACTGTCATTCCTGGACTTGTATTGATTGGGACACACCAATGAGTATTGATCGAATTGTCAAATAGGCCTTGCATAGCTTTTCCCCAACTATTAGGGAATTTGAAGAGATTCGCCTCGTGAGGACCTTATGAGATGTGTACTATGGGTGACATGCCCCTAGTACATAGTATGATGCCCCTGACTGATCGCGAAGTAGCTTCAGACCCACTAGGGTGCATGCCTCTGATTGATTGGCATTCTTGAGAGATTCTCGGAATCTTGACCAGATTGCCCCAGATCGATTGGATTAATTGTGTCATGCCCCTTGTATACGTAGGAGACGTTGCTTTTGAAATGATTTCGTCTGTCGAGATAACTTTTGGTCATTAGTTGTACCTTGTGCAAATTCTTCCTGATGCTAACATTTGAAACTATGTAGCAAAATATGTTTAATAATGAATTCATGAGATGCAATGCATATGTCTATCTTGTTTTTCTGAAAAACATTAAAATAGAAGATGTAAAAGCGTGATGTTTATAAAAACGTGATGTTTGTAAAAACGAAATATCAACTCAGCATTTGTGGTAAATCTTAAGGAGTCAGGATACCTTTTTGGTGACAGTATGCTTTCGAACTAACCATGCTTCAGTTAGGACTTTCAAGGGTTGTAGCGTGGCTTGGTTCACGGTTTAAGAAACAAAGTATAATGGCTCAAAGTTTATTTATATCCATCCCAATCTTCGTGATGTTCTTCGATCTTATGCTCAGTTAACTTTGCATTTAAGTTCTAACAGGTCTTGAAGCCGTAACATTGACATTTGATGATGGTTAAAGTACTTGAAGTTTATTTGGACAAGCACTCATCCTTTTTTGTAATATTTTATTTTGTCGAGGATTTATAGTGACCTCTTTTTGACTTTTGACTTTGTTATCCCTAACTTTTGCCTGAACTGCTTATTTTGAGATTACAGACAACGGGATGTTTCAATTTTTGATAAGTCTCCTTCATAGGTTTTGACTTAATAGCTTTTTTCTTTTGATAGACGTTGACTGCCTGACTTAATGGTTACGGGAACCCATCATTATTTGTGTAAAGAGCAGCTAGTATAATTGAGTTGACTGAGTAACTACCCTGCCCCGGGTTATGATTAAGGGTTTAATCTGTACGAGAAAAAAACTTCCACTTCTTAGGCTCAAAGGGGTTGACGAGGGATTAACATCCTTATATCTCCACTGTTTAGGAATTGAAATAATGCCTGTACACCGTCAGCATAGTCCGTTCAAAAGCACACTGTAAGAGGTTGCGGTATCATTTTTGTTATCCTCCCTTAAAAGGCTTACAGTTTAGCAGGAGTTGAATATCACAAAATAAAACAAAGTGAAAACACAGTTCAAATGAGTGATAGCGAAATAATTTATTCAAGACAAACATATGCAATGCACTGATGATGATTATTAAAACAGATAATGCCTATCATAAGTCGAATGTTTAAACAAACAGGATAGAAGTTGCAAATGAAAGTACAACTAATGAGCCAATAGTTCATCCTTCTAGACATTAATTATTCTTGTCATGATTAGGCATGGGAGCAGTGATCGCCATAGGGGTCTTAGGAGGATTGAACTCAATTTCACCATCATCGACCATGTCATGGATCTTATTCTTTAATGCCCAGCAGCTATCGGTATCGTGCATGGGACTATTGGAATGGTAGGCACATCGCATGTTTGGATTGTGTTTAGTAGAGGAAGTGTTGATGTGTTGAGGAGGATCCCTCAAAGTAATCATTCATGCCTTCAACAGATGTTGCAACGCCTGATCTAATGACATGTTAATTTTGGTGAGTTGACGCTTAGGCGCGTCTGAGTTGCATCGTTGATGTGGAACTGGTGTAGAGATTCAGAGCATCCGGGGTTCGAGCTTCCAAAATGTGTATATGATAATAATGTTTCAGAATGTTTGGGGTTTGAGCTTTCGGAATGTATATCTGATTGGAATGTTTCAGAAGTCTGGGGGTTAAGCTTCCAGAATGTTCATCTGATTGGAATGTTTCAGAATGTCCGGGGTTCGAGCTTCCGGAATGTTCATCTGATAGAGATTGATTTGTTGATGGTATTTGTCTGACCAGTTGGTCGACCTGAAAGGCAAAGTTAGTTTTATGTGATGTTATGAATGCAAATGCAATCTTTTCAAGGATCTTTAGGAAATTTAGTTTGCGACATTTAGACATTGAATCAGTCACAGCTTCGTCTCAAGAATCTTGGCTTTCGTCCTTGAACGTCCTTCTTTGAGAATCAAGCTCACCATATTGAGTGGGTCATCGCCTCTGATTCAGGATACTCGTTTCTGAGTTTGAAAGTATATGGCGAGAGGAAAATAAATCCTCCTGTCCCTTGATAGGTATCATGTCTCTGAATTGGACGTCGTATGGCCAGAGGAAAATAAATCCTCTTGCCCCTTGATAGGAATTCAGTCCTTGATAAGAGCACCTGAAGTTGTGCGCCCTAAATCCCTAAGATCCTTGAAAGGGTTAGTTAACATGCTATGTTATGATGTCATGAAGATGTAACGCATTAGGCAAAGCGTAAGGTAATAAGGACGAGTGAGTCCCACAAGAAAAACCTGCAAGGAAACCAAAAGGTTAGTAGCATACACAAGCAAGTCACACAAGTGTCCTTAAGTTTAAAAGCTTGCGCAAAGTTCGTAGGTAAGTACCCTTCCCACTGAAGTTAAGTTGGTTCAACCTGTCCTATATAAAGACCGGGTTCTAGGGGTCTCATATCATTGACCTTTCTCGAAGGCACTTATTTTAGTTCAACAATCGAATCACCGACCGAAAATGTCCTGAAAGTCCAGTCCATATGAGTGTAGCTTTGAGTATCAACCAACTTCAGTCGGAACCAAAGTCAGCCATCTCGCTACTTTCTAATAGGCCAAAGTCAAGTTCAACTAGGGTTCTAGGGGCAAATTAGTGCTTAATGACACCACGCAGCAGCCAAGCGTTTCCTCAAGTCGGATCCCAAGGAACACCAGGACAGACCAATGTGTCACACTAACGATGGCCACCATATCAACCGCATCAGTATACGTCGTGCAGTCTCATTGGTCTCATGCCATTTACCTAAGGTACTTAGATCCGGGTTAGGATCTTTCACACAAGTAAACCCAAACTGGCCCATAAATATAAAGCAAACAAATACAAACAATTGAAAACATTTAAAGTGAATCCTAAACTTTAAGGTAACCCCTCTTTTATTCGAAAGCATCCCTAGAAGAGTCGCCGGTTCTGTAATACGGTGAACTGACTTTTTTGAAATGTTGCGGATATCAAGAGTCGCCACCGACTTTTATTTTATCCAATTAAGAAAGGCTAAAAGAACAGAAAAAGACCTTTTAAAAATATTTTGAGTTCGGGGGGGAAGGTTATACAAAGGGAAGGTTTAAAGCACCCTTTGTATCCATGGTTATCCATGTGCTCTTAATTGCTTAGCTCACTTTGTTTTCAAAATGTTTAAAGTGTCGTGTGTGAATAGAAAAAGACTTTGTTTAAGGACTTTAGCTTGTAAATAAGCGTAGCCTTTTTGAAAGTATTTAAAGAAGAGGTGTGAAAAGTAACTTGAAAGTTTGAATGTGTGAGCAAGCATTTAAGAACATCTACCTTAAGATTGTCTTTCTTGTTCTTTAAGTCTTTCGGGTGAAAGGGTTTATCCATACCATGAGAGGGCAGGAAGTTTTTCAATTGGATTTGCGGGTCATCGAAGATTATCGTTCGCCATAAGACTGTCCCTGCCATAAAGAGGGAAAGTAGTCTAAGGGAAGGATATAATAGTCATTTAACCTTTTAGGCATCATGCGAGGATATCTTAGCAATTGGGACAATCATCATGTTTTACAGAGGCAACATCGAGGGATGAGATCATTTTATTCGTAGGCAACTCGAAGGGACTATGATATTTTATCTTGAAATTAGTGGGCTAACGGTTCAATTAACTGTTGTCACTCCCTATTTTACTAACCACGCAGTTAATAGCAGTTATAATTTGCAGAAATTAAATCCTACGCTATTACAAGGCTTCGGGGAGGGGGATTACATAACCAAAACCGGGGAAGTGCGGAAATGTAAAGTGCGGAAATTAAAATCCTACGCTATTACATGGCTTTGGGAGAGATATATAATTATAAACCTTTGCAGAAAATAAAATGCGGAAAATAAATCCTAATTACTATTACATCCCATAGGCAGTTACATAATTTGTAAAAAATAATGCGAGAAAATTAAAATAGCGGATGAATTGAAAAGTCGAGAAAATATGGAAAGAGAAGGAAAAGATTCAGGGTTAAAAAAAAGATTTACTTGTTAATGTTAATTTAAATCTAATTTAATTAATGAAAATAGATCTAATTATCTAATTATGTACAAATTAAATTTAATCTAATTGAATCTCTAATTGATTTTAATTATTAAATCTAAAAAATCTAATCAAATCCTAGTTACTAAATTAATAAAAATTATGTTAAAAGTAAAATCAATAAAACCTAAATCTAATCAATTATTGAAGAAATTATCTAATTATTAAATCAATTCAAATTAAATCTAATCTAATTGAATTTTAAATTGAAATTTAGTCTTAATTAAAAAAATCTAATCTAATCCTAATTATAGTCAATTAAAATAAATGTTAAGATAATTAAATCAAATTAACTATTAAAACTAAATGTTTTTGTGATTTTATGATTTTATGGAAATTAAATGAATTAAACAACCTAATTACTAAAATTAAATTAATTAAACAAAAAGGTGAAAGAAAAAATAGTTAATAGTCTAAACCCTACTCCTAGTCCTAATTAGTTATAGGTTGATTTTAATCATGTGGTTAAATAAAGAAAATTATAGAGAAAGAAGAAGAAGAAAAAATTGACAAAAAGAAAGGGTAAACCTGGGGATCGAACCCGAGTTGGGAAGGTGATTGGCGCTTGTATGCCACCAGCTGTGTCAGCGTGCTTTTCGTGTTAGTGGATGGATCGCCGACGGTTAAGGCGTGAAAGAGTGATGCAGATCTAGTTGATTCGGTGGTTCTGACTGAGTTCCACTTCTCTTTTTTTTCCTCTTCTACGTCTTTGGTAGATTATTTTCCATGTGATTTCATATTCTTCCCCATATGTATTCTCTCTTCTAAGGGCTTCGATGGCGGTTTGTGGAGGAAAGATGTGCGTTGAACCACTCGGTTCTACGGTGAGAGGAAGATGTAAGTTCTTGAGTTTCTTTTTGAAAGTGTTCTTGATGTTCTTCAACAAGCTATGAAGTTGTTATGGTATTCATGAGAGAAAGTGAAGTTTGATCTTAGAGAGAAGGAGGAAAAAATAATTTTTGTGTTTGTGAGAAGAGAGAGAGTGAGAATAAGGGTTAGAAAATTGTTGTTGTCTAATGTGTAAAAATTAGTGATATTTATAGTGTAACTTAGGTCAACAAATATGGAACAAAAAAAATCAAATATTAACTATTCATTAAAAGCTTAAATCAAAAATAATTTGACTGTGATCTTTTAAATGATTAACTAATATTTTCTTAAAAAGATCTTTACTTGTTACCCAAGTTGTGAAAAATATTAAAAATAGAACAAATAAAATTAAAAACTTGTTTTTTTGGATTTTGTGAATATTTTATGATTTTTGGTGATTTTTTGACTAAAAAATGCATAAAAGTGAAAATTGACTATTTTAAAAAATGCCTATTTAATTAGTGCGAAAATTAAATTAAAATAATAAAAAAATGTAATTTTTATGATTTTTGAATAATGGAAATAAAGTTAGAATTAAAATTAGAAAACAAATAAAAAGGAGAAATGTTAGAAGTGAGATTCGAGCCCGGGATGTCTTGCTCATGTACCTTTTAACCTCAAATCCTTACCAATTGTGCTATGTCACTTATTCAAAATAAAATGACGTTTACAAATGTATGAGGGCAAATTTTGGGGTATGACAATCGCGTCTCGAACGATTGCGATAATAAATATCCATGCCCAAAAGCATCTAGTTTCGTAACTGACTTCAGAGTCCCTCCATACAGGAATGCATCTACCGTATTTGAAAACACTTCATAGGATAAAACATATTTTTATCTCTTCATAGGTTCAAACAGAACATGAATCTGATACTTGAAATACAAGATACAAATTTCTAAGGTTATCTAAAAATGCGAACACCGACGTCATACAACAACATACTATCACATACCATACGATAACATCAGGACAAAAATTCCTTTGTACCAGTATCAACACTTACCATTCTTGAAATCATACCCATCTCCTTGCATTTCCGACTCTGATTCGTGATTCAAAACATTCTAACAACTTCACCTACTTTTACAATCACTCATAAGGATCCCACGACAAGGTCTACAACAATATGTCACTCTATCACCGTTCAACGTCGACGTCATACGCAAGGGCTATTCAAACTGATAACTTCATAGTTCACCAGCAGCGCTGAAACATCGCAACTTTTTAAGTTCCGTGTGCTAAAACTATCCTTTTTACTTAACAATCACCTTCACAAAACATAAGGGATTTACACTCTACTTGTATCTCAACAACACTTACACTACTCCTCATTCTTCGAGAAGTAACCTCAACATTTTCTGATCATTCTCCCTCAAGACGCTCCAACTTGATTAACAAACAAAGTCTTGAATCCATGTCAACTTCAAAAACTTTAAATCAACATCCATCATCACAATTCAACAACACAACATCTTTATATTATAATAACAACAATTCAAGTATGCGACACGAAATGCGACTTGTACAATGCACATGTATGTGGTACTAATGGAGCAAAACTCCCAACTTGATAATCTGCGAGTTAATAGTGGCATCAACAAGGCATAAGCCTTCAATTTAATATTTGCAAATCCAACTTGATATGCTATGCATGCGACAATAATGAATGCGACAACAGCAACACAACGACAATTGTTAAACAACAACATAACACCAACATTAACATTGGCCATAAGCCTACAACATACAACGACAACAACAACAACACAACAACAATTCAACTTTGGCATAAGCCTACAACTTTGTGCTTAACAATAAATAGGAAACATAACAACAACATATCAGTATAGGCTTAAGCCTTCAACTTATCTGCCAAGAATTAGAGGCAACAAAACAACAACAACAACACAACAACGACACAACAATTATCAACAACCTACTAAAGGTAGCAACAATTATCAACATGTCTCATTAACAACAACAATAACAACATAATTCAATGGAAACTTTATACAACCTACCAACCCACTCAGAATATTCGCAAACACTCTGTATAGTTACTTGGGCAGTTCGACTATATTCCGTTAATTAATTATCGGCTAAGAAGTTCTTATTTATTTCTACTTTGCACTAATATTCTTATTAGCTTTTTGTTAAAATTATTACAACACTACTACTAAAATATTCTACCATTTTTATTACTATTCAGCTATAAAAATACTTCTGCTACTGAACCTCTATTACAATCTAACCTTACTATTGCAATTCTGCTACATATATACATAGTAACTTTACTACTGCCAACTATATGTATCGCTTATGTAGTTTAGTTTAATTATTCTGATATTTTTATTGTTACACTGCTGCTACTGCCAAGTAATACTACCTTTGTGAATTCAACAAATCCTGCTACTTTAATAACTATACTTTGTATACATACATATGCATATATATATATATATATATATATATATATATTGCAAATTAGTTATTGAAACTAATGTATCTAATTAAAGTGGGGGACATTATTATGATTAACCAAATGGAAGTGCTACAAAAATTAATGATGGCCCCCACTACACACTAGGGGTGACCACCCCCTACCTTGTAATTATCGGAGCAAGCTTTCACCTAAAGGAAATGATCGCCCCTTCCTGCTACACACATAGGGAGCGGTTGCTCCCTTATTTTATACTATTTTTCTTTCTTTCTTCTTCTTCTACTTACAGCGGTTCTCCTAATTTCAGTTTCTCCTACTACTAAAAAATTCGCTTTTAGTGACCAAATTAGAGACTGAAAAAGCTTAAAAATCGGTCACTAAAACGTTTCGCGGCCGATTTAGTGACCATTATTTTTCGGTTGAAAAAGTGCTAGTCGCTAAGCATTTGCGACGAATTTAGTGACCGATTTTAGTGTTCTTTTTCTTAAAATAAAATAAAAAGTTGTGATACCTAGGAATTAAACTTGTGACCTCCACATATTTTAAGAAGAACTTAACACTACACCACTTCACATCTATTGTTATATTTTATATTTAAACATATATACATATAGTTTTTTATAAATATATTATATGTTAAAACAATAAAACATATGAAAATTTTATTCAAAATTAAAAATTGAAAGAGAATTAAAATATTTTAAAAAATGGAAAGGAAATAATAATATAATAAAAAGAATTAAAAATAAAAAACAAAACAAAAAATATTAGTGACCGAAATTTCGGTCTCTAATTTATATATATAAATTAAATTGCATAAAAAAATATTTTTTGTGACCGATTTAGTGACCTCTTAAAATTTGCTCATGAATATCAAATTTTGGTGGCTAATTCGGTCACTACAGTGACTGAAATTTCGGTCACTAAATTTTGGTCTCTAAATCGGTGGCTGATGTATTTTAGTGACCGATTTAGTGACCTATTAAAATTGGCTCATGAATATTTTATTTCGGTGGCTAATTCGGTCACTACAGTGACCAAAATTTTTTGGTCACTAAAAACAAATTTTCTAAATCGGTCATAGAGCAACATAAAAATTACAGCAACATAAAAACACAACACAATATTACAGCAACATAAAAATTATGCCCAATCAACATAGAGCAATTATTCAGCAACGAATTCATCAGCAATGATTAATTTTTAGGATTAACCACTACAATCAACACAAACAGAGATAATTTTACAAACCCAATCCCACATACTATTTATCATATACCCTATTATAGAGTCAGAACCCCACCCTTACCTTGGATTGGAGACCGCTCTATAGCTCTCTGGTTGACACTGAGCTTCTTGCCTCTTCTCTCAACCTTGTAGCTTCTACGTATTCGTCTTCTCCAAAACCCTTATTCCTCTTTTCTGATAGAAACCTAAAATTCTCCTACTGCTACTTCTAAACTCCTACTTTTATTCAACTACACAATATATTAATACTATTATTCTATTTGTCTTATTGGGCCAAATTTCTACACCCCCACTATTACTACTTCTAACCATTAAAAGCCCAATTAATAATTCTTATAACTATTCTCATAAATAATGGCCAATATTAATCAACCAATTAAATCAACTAACAACATGACAATTTAAATCAACATTTCACAACTTCGACAATTGATTCGAAAATAATTCAAAAATATTTAGGGGACAACTTTACTACCCATCACAAAAAGTTGGGTAATGTACCTTCAACCAATCACATGATGCTATTTAAGTTTAACACATTTAATTATTTATTGAATACTACAATTGTTTGTTATTTTCAAAGCATTTTACATGGGAGGTAACCTTACCCAACTTTTTGAGTTGGGTAAATAAGAATTCACCAAATATTTAATTGAATAATTAATTAAATACCGGCCGTTACACTAATGGCCGAGATGAGCACGGTGCCTAGCTTCTATGAAGCTTTTTTTGGCGAGGGTACACATGTTTGTGAGCCTCATTAGATGAGACTCTCAACAAGACTTCACATTAGTCTTGTCTTACTGGATCATTTGTCTAGTGTGGTACAATTTATTTCTTTATAATATATATAATCAAGTATTGAATAAGGTTAATAAAAATGAGATCTGAAATGCATGATTAGGAGATATAATACTTTTTGTTATATGTTTGCTTGAAGCCTCCTGTGTAAACTATGTAATGTAATGAAGTGTAGTGATTGTGTTTGCTTTGAGCTAGAGTTGAAATCCCAACCGGGATAAGCGTGTTTATGTTTCTAATGTATTCTATACATATATACATATTTGGTTGTTACAGTTTTTTATTAGAAGAGGTCGAACTGAAACTTAGTCGTAGATACTTAATAATGGGTAAATAGTTGAATCAAGGAATGTCAAAGAGTCAATGAGGTAAACATTCATTATCCACTTTGACACCACATATACACACACCCAGTTGTTTTTGTATCCAAGAGACCTTGACACCACATATTTACTCAAGAAGACAATGGAAGTATGAGTCTTTTCCTTTATATATCCAATATTTTATTCATGTTAAGTCAATATGGAGACTTTAAGCACACACACTTGAATCCCATAGTAGCTTATGCATTTGGGAAGTCATTTATGTTATTCTTGATATCATTTCATTAAATATTATGATATTTATGTGGGAAGCATAGGATGATGAATGACAACCCGAGAGGATGTGGAATAAGAAGAATCCATAAGCAACTTCATAACCCAATTCAAAGGACTATCAGGAGTGAAGAGAGTTGGGAAATAAATGTCGCATCAATATTAACAACTACATAAATTATAGATGCAACAACAATAACGAGATTTCATGGTGCAACATAAACAACTATTTATGCGAGAGGGAATAATATTCAAACCTTTAAGGTTGGAAGGGTCATTCAATAACTTTACATAATCAGAACATACACAAAACCCTATTGCAATCACACACACAGGCCCCATCCAACACTTTTCGAGGCCTGAGGCAAAATTTAAAAATAAATATTTTTAATATAATAAAAATATTTATCTAAAATTAATATATTTTTCGATGTTTTCGAATGTAAACCAATTAAATTATTTTAATGATTTTTACTTAATATTTTATTTTAATTGATAATAAAATTAACTCATCTAAATACTCTTCTCATTATTTGAAAATATCATAATTAAAATACAATGTTAAAATTATAAAAAATAAATACTTAGATATCAGGTTTTCTATTATATTAAAGAACTCAAAAATTTATTTGATTTTTAAATTAACAGATCAAACAATACACATTATAAATAATTGTTCCTATTATATATTCTTAATGTGTTATTATTTATCTGCTTATAACTTTATCTAAAAGGTTGCTTTTTAAAAAAATATATCAATTAACTTCAATCATAAAAATATGAAATAAAAAAATAGGCCTGGGCGGTAGCCTTGGTGGCCTACCCCTAGGGCCGACCTACACACATGAGTGGAGTCATCAACATCATTGCATTTCTTGCAACACATCCCTCAATTTCAAAGACCTCACACTATAAGAAAATATAATTTATGTTCATGAGTTTTTTAAATAGAAATTTTTTTTTTAACATTAATCATAATTTTATCATGAATAAATGTAATATACCTATGACTCTCATATGGATAATTATAATTTATCCACTACAATTTCATAGAAAGTGTTAATAAGCACACCCACTTTGAGGTGTTTTGCATGTTCGAATTATAAAATCTAAACAAATGTTGAAGAACAATTTATACTTTTGGATTGTAGTATCCAAAATTTGTCATGCAAAAAGAAAACAAGTGATAGGGCAAAAGAAAGTTTATGAGTCAAATTATGGGGTGGGAAAATAAATAGTCCACAAATTATTAATGTATTTTGGAAGGATTATTTCATGATTTGACAAAAAAAAAAAGGAAAGGTACAAAGAAGTTTAATAGCCCTATCATATATAGCAGAGCTACAGTACACGTAATTCTTACTTACTATCATGCATTAGAGGCCACCGACATAAATGAAGACAGAAACATGGTTGTAAGTTCTCTAGCTTTAGAATTCGCATTAATTTTAGTAAAACAAATAAAGCAGGTTTGGTAGATAGGCTAAATTAACTTGTTGATAGGAACATATTGAGCAAGAAGTCCTATCTCATGTTAAGACATGTTATCTTGAAATGTCTCAACATCTGGAATGACATGTCGTATGGGATGTCCTATATAACAACATACGACATCGTGCCTAAACTAAAGTGGATTAAGTAAATCTGTTATGATTTAACAATCACAAATATATTCAGAGATACGATGTAATCATATAAGGCGATATATGTTTAAAAGGTCAGAAAAATCAATCAGAATATTTGACGAATATACAACTTTATATAGTTTCTAAATAAGGAGATATTTTTGGAAGCTAAGGAATTGAAGACCTTGTTTTTAGCAGAAGTAACTGTTGATTTGTAACAACAAATTAGCTGTGATTGAAGGCCCAAATCCAGTTGGGTATTGGATATAAAAAGAAGGGTTTGTAACCTAGTTTGATACAACTCAAGATGTAGAAGTCTAGGGTTTGTCTAGGTGAATCTCCCGGGCTGTGGGAAGATCACCATGTTATTCTCGAAGCTGTGAAGTAAGAGAAGTAGTGTCCATCTTGAAGCCTGTAGGCAAGAGGTGTATTGTTCTTGGAGGAAGCTTTGAAGCAACTCTAAGTTATTGTTTATAATCAAGAGTCTTGGCTAGGTATTGTCATGGAAGTGTGTCTTTCTGTTATTTAAATAGCTGTTACAGGGTTGTAACAGTTAGGTATCACTAGGGAGTGAGCAGAGGTTCTCTTGTCTTGGATGGAGTTCTAAGATAAAGGTTACATTAGGTAGTGACTAGGTAAACTAGAGGTTATTTATCTGTAAACCGGAGGTTGTTTACATAAAATAGTACTACTAATAGTGGAATCTTCTTCCTAGCTTGGTAGCCTCATAGAGTAGGTGTGTTTGTCACTGAAATGGGTTATCAATCACTTGTGTTCTTTACCTTTCAGTACTGCGTGAAATTGTTTATATCTTGCCGGTGTATTTCATGACAAACCGGATGTCTCGACATCCTATAGGACATTTCGGTCTGCTGCACTATAATTTCAATTGGTATCAGATGAGGCATCCTGTTTTATCTCTGGATGAGGTCCTGGGAGGATACTTTCTGGTTTGGCAAGGAAGACTCGTACTGAAAAGATTGTTTGAACTTAGAGAGTTCATATTGGAATTGAACAGTCCCTAGAAGTGGAGGATGGATTGTTCATGACAGGTGAAGTTTAGCTCCATCTGTTGGTGTAAAAGCTGAAACTTGGGAAAAGTTCCTACATGTAGGCACTTGAGATGGGGTGTTTTTTGTGGTGTCTGAAGGCAGTGGAGGAGTTGTTGACGGATTTCCGCTACATGGTATCTCTTCCAAACCTAGTTGTCTTAGCATTAGGGTTTGATCTCCTCAAGAACTTCACCCTATGATATGGCAGGTTCAAAACTGGTTCAATCAACTGTGTAAAGTGGCCAACGATACTTGAGTTATAGTTCTCGAGTCCACTCATAAAGGCACTTTTGTATGGTTGATGGTTACTTCTTTAAGGAATATGTCACATGTGTTACAGATTATTTAAAAAAGATTGAAGCCATTTATTTTGGTCTTTAATATAGTCTTCATAATCCTTGATCCCTTTAAGGAAGTAACTTTGAGGATGATTGATGTTGGGAAAGCATGGTTGTCTATTTTGAAGCTGATCAAGGGATGTTTTTGAGACAGCAATAGATTTAGCACCAAGTTCATTTGTATGTTCCAAAAGAAGGAGCTAATGTCCTATCAAATGTTGGGACATCATGTCGACTGGAATGAGATTCCCTGTTGAATAGATGCTTTAGGTGCTAAACAAATGTGTAATGATCACATATGTTTGGAACCTACTCCTGACTTGGAAGAGGAGGCATCTGGGCTATGTATCTAAGATATTATTACTCAGAGAATGTGTCTTAGATTGGTGGACAGGTTGGATATTGATTAACCACCTTGTTACTCATTAGGTCAGTTTATTTCTGGTCTAAGTGAGTCAAAGTACAGTGGGTTTGATTTGTATATCCTGTGAAGGCTTAGGTAACTTACCCAGTTCCTCCATATATGGATGTCAAGCTAACATGTCAAGTACATTCCCCTCTGATGTCAGAGTTACTCTTCTGATTAAAAGAACCAGATTTGTGGAATGATGGTTCTTGGTCATAAAACAGATTCCGTGTGGGTGGTTCTATAGGAGTGTATCAACTGTTACCTCTTGTTTTGACATCCTTTCAAAAAAAAATTCTTTTTTCAAGACAAACATGAACTTTGCATTAGAATTATATTTCTCATAATAAACATTCTTTGCATATGAACAAGTACTTTACATCAGGAAAGCTTCCATCATGAACTGCAAATGAAAAGTTTAATCCTCTCAAGGGACAAGTTATCTTCAGAACTCCGTTGAGTTCTAGCAAAAATATCTCAAGTTTTGATCACCCTCAGGGGCACAAAAGTAGTCGAAATACTCCATTGAGTAAACGTTCAGATATCTGGGGCAGTCAAGTCAAGATTCAAAGGATCTCTCAAAACTGCTGAACAACCAGGAGTATTCATCCAAGCACAATTGGAACTACCTCCAACCCTGATCAATCAGGGGCATTATTCCTGAGTTCATGATACTGGGGCATGTTGTTTATGATAACACAAATCTCAAAAGGTCCTCACGAGGAGAATCTCTTCAAAGTCCCCACAGACTGGGACAAAGCTATGCAGCGGCATTCTCTCAAGAAACCAACGACTGTTTGATTCTTCGATCGATACTTGTTTGGGGTTCCAATCAATACATGGATGACAGTTATTGACAAAATGGAATAATGTTCAAGTCATCCATGCGTCCTCACAGAGTAATCCTCAGGAAGTTATCTTCCAATAATCTCTTCCCAACAGATACCTGGTTCCCCAACGGAGTGTACATCTCTAACACTACAAGCTCCCCGATATAATCATCTTCTCCAATAGAGTTTATTCAAACTCACTATCCCAAGTGAAATTGATACTCACAGTTGAAACTTGGTCAGATAGTACATCGGAGGATGATCCATTTCCCCTATCCCCAGTCTAGGTACGTCAAAATCAAATCCTTCAAGTTACTTTCATCCCCAAGCAGAAGTCAAAGATCCCCAGCTGAGTATCCTATTGCGCGAAGCGGGAGTTCTTACTAAAATGAAGGACTTGTACTCTGTACTCCCTAACAACAGTCGGGGATTTATTTTCCCCACCAGACACTGCTACAATTTGCTGTCATCATTAACAAGATTTTGCATTCATACATCATATACCTCATGGTATGTACATAAAATTCTCATTCATTTCAAAAAAGATCATCACGCAATTCATACATCATGACATTGCATACAAATGAACTTTATTTTTCAAGGCAATCCGCAAATATTATCAACAGATCGTTCAGATACAATCCAGACAAATATTCATTCTGATAATCGTTCCTATCAAACTCCCATCATGTTAGTCCCTCGGCAGTGATGTAAACCAAACTCCAACTTATTGCATTAGTCCCCGAGCGGTAATAAGTTATCTTCTTATCACATTAGTCCCCTGGTGGCGATATGAAGCTACATCTCTTTGGTATGTTAGTCCCTTGGAAGTAACCAAAATCTATTCCTATCATGTTAGTCCCCTGGCAATGATATACAACTATAACTTATTGCATTAGTCCCCGAGCAGTAATAAGTTATCTTCTCATCGTGTTAGTCCCCTGGCAGTGATCTGAAGCTACGTCTCTTTGGTACGTTAGTCCCCTGGAAGTAACCAAAATCTATTCTCACCATGTTAGTCCCCTGGAAGTGATATGTTACGTTAGTCCCCTGGCAGTAACCCAAATCCTTCTCATCATGTTAGTCCCCTAACAGTGATCAGTTGGTCCTTATCATGTTAGTCCCTTGACAGTGTTATGTTACATCAATCCCCTGGCAGTAACTCAAATCCTTCATATCATGTTAATTCCCTGGCAGTGATATCTACATCAGTCCCCCAGCAATAATCAAAATCCTTCTCATCATATTAGTCCCCCTGGAAGTGATTAATTGGTTCTCATTTATCATATTAGTCCCCTGGAAATGATATCTTCTTCTATCTATCACATCAGTCCCCTGGCTGTGATATCTACTTCTATTTATCATATCTGGCCCCTGGCGGTGATATCTACATCTTTAATTTGTTACATTAGTCCCCGAGCATTAACAAAATTCTCCTTCATCACGTCGGTCCCCTGGCAGTGATGTTCTTCAGATGCACATTCTGGGAGCTTGAACCTCAGATGTTCTAAACCTCTACAAAAGCATATCCCTCTAGACTCTTGACAAGTATCTCTTTCAGACGGCATCTGCAAGCCCGTCTTCGACAACATTTTATCAAACTCACTGAATGGCATCTTTTAGCCCATTCGTACACCAGCAATTGAATCACGACAATAGAGTCACGACAATTGAGTCAAATATAATTATGCCACCTCGGAGGGTGCAGACACGGTTAACATTCAGATCTAATTCTGCCACCTCGGACGGTGCCAAGAAGATCAACCTCCAGACGTAATCCAGCCACCTCGGACGGTGTGAATACGGTCGACTCTCATATCTAATTCAGCCACCTCGGACGGTGCGAAGACGATCAACCTCCAGACGTAATCCAGCCACCTCGGAAGGTGCGGATACGGTCGACTCTCAGATCTAATTCAGCCACCTCGGACGGTGCAAAGACGATCACCCTCCAGACGTAATCCAGCCACCTCGGACGTTGCGGATATGGTCGACTCTCAGATCTAATTCAGCCACCTCGGACGGTGCGAAGACGATTAACCTCCAGACGTAATCCAGCCACCTCGGACGGTGCGAATACGGTCGATTCTCAGATCTAATTCAGCCACCTCGGACGGTGCGAAGACGATCAACCTCCAGACGTAATCCAGCCACCTCGGACGGTGCGGATACGGTCGACTCTCAGATCTAATTCAGCCACTTTGGACGGTGCGGATACGATCGACTTTCAAATATAATTTTGCCACCTCGGGCGGTGCGGAGACGGTCAACTTCCAGACATGATCCAGCCACCTCGGACTGTGCGGATACGGTCGGCTTTCAGATATAATTCTACCACCTCGGATGGTGCAGATGTAGTCAAGAAACAAGGCAGATACAATCGACAGGAAGATGTATTCTGACACTTACCAATACACTGGATCCGGTCTGACTTACGACTCATCCTAAGTATCTACCCAGAATGGCATCTTTAAGCCCATCCCCGACAACAATCTATCAATAACTGGATGGCATCTTTTAGCCCATCTCCGATAATAATATCTTCTACACCAGCGAGTGCAAATTTTAGGGCACTCTAGTGTTCAATCTTCTTCCACCTTCAGATCACGAATGGTGAACATGCCAATCCACCTCTTCAGGTTTAAGAAGATTGAACAGGGGCAGTTGTTGTACCCCCAAAATTTGCCCTTATATATTTGCAAATGTCACTTTATTTCGAATAAATGACGTAACACAGTTGGTAAGAATTTGAGGTTAAAAGGTACAAGAGCGAGAGGTCCCGGGTTCGAACCTCGCTTCTGACGTTTTTCACCTTTTTAATTTATTTATTTGTCACTAACTTCATTTTCATTTATGTTAGAAAATCACAAATATATATATATATATATATATATATATATATATATATATATATATATATATATATATATATAGTTTTATTAATCAATTTTTACTTTTTTAATTCAAAAATAACCCAAAGAAAACATTTTATTTCTTAATTTTTGTTTTCTTTATTTAAGATATTTTTCATTTAATTCATGATTTTCTTCATAAAATAGTCAAAAAATCATAAAAAAAATATAAAAAGGCAATTTCTCATTTAACTTTGGGTCTAAGTCAATCAACATTAAAATATTTGATTTGATTTTCTTTTGCCTTAATTAATTTCCTATTTTGTTTAACCTAATTTTTCTCTTATAAATACTAACACTTTTAGGGTGTGTTTGGTTCGGGGTAGACGGAGGGGAGGGGAGGGGAGGGGAGGCAATATTTCTAATTAAATGTGTTTGGTTCAAATTTTATGAGGGAAGGGGAGGGGAGCAAAATCCCTCCAAAACACACTTTTTGCGTTCCCCCAAATCGGGGGGATTTGGAGGGGAGGGGAGGTAATGTGAACATTGATATTTTAAAAATTATTATAATTACTATAATATCCTCAGTTTTATTTTAATATTTCAAAATTATTCATTTTCTTTTGTATTACTGCTCTCTTTTGTATGATTTTTCTCGATTGCTTATATCAACTTATTATAATTATTATCCACCTTCAAATTATTTAAAAAAAATTGTCCTTAATGTAAATCATAATCATTGTATTTTTTTGATTTTTTAATAACTCTTTTATGTTTATTTATATTTTTTTTTCTAATTTTGTTATGTATCCTATCATATTTTCTTTTAGATCAAACTTTAAATCTTTCATTTTAATTTTTTTATTTATTTTATTAAAACATTTAAACCATTTATATTTAATAATAAATTATTTTATATATAATGTGTTGAATAATTCATTACGATTTAAAAGTTGTTATCAACATATAATTTAATTTGTTTATGAACATTTTATTCGAATTAAGTGAAATTAATTTTTTAACATTATGTAGTAAATTATAACTTTTTAGTCACTCAATATTAGAAATTTTACTAACAAAAAAATATGTATAAATTTTTCACATTTGAATATCATATTATATCACTTATATAAGATAATAAAGATAAAAATGTAAATTATTAATAAAACCCCTCCCCTCCCCTCCTGAACCAAACATATTTTTAATTAAAATCCCTCCCTTCCCCTCCCCTCCCCTCGTTTGAACCAAACACCTATTTAATTAAAAAAATCCCCTCACCTCCCCTCCCCTTCCCTCCCCTTCATTAAAATCCCTCCCCTCCCCCCTCATTTGAACCAAACAGACCACTATAGGGAACTAACTAATCCTATCCAAACCTTCTCTGTCACGTACAAAGTTCACCAATTTTTCTAACCCTTATACACCTGCTTTTCACGTACCAACAATCACCCAAAAAAACCAATTCTAACACTAATCTCACCATCATATACAATCTTGTATCATCTCCACAAATCACTAAATTGAAAAGAACTAGATTACCGACCCGTGCTTCGCACGGGTATGTTAGAAATAATTCTTTATAATAATTGATATTTATTTGTTATTTGCATATAAAATTATTGTGTAGGTCATATAGACTATATTTGCAATTATACTTTTAATTATTTAATGTGAAAGTTAATAAATTAAAAAATAAAATTTTATGATAGTTTAAAATGTATAAATTTGAAGAAATAAAAATTAAGTAACTAAAGAATATTATTAAATATTTCTTTGTAAACTACATTTGATGTTGTATCTATATCTTCACATTCATCATTAGTTCCCAATATCTTCAATTTTTTTTGAAGTAACCCTTGATAAGACAATATATAATTGTCCATGAGCGAACATTGGTTGTGGTAGATATACTCCAACATGTTTGAGTGACTGCCCTTGACTTTTATTGATAGTCATTGCAAATAAAACAGCTAAAGGAAATTGGTGCCGTTAGAATTTGAAAGGATTCTTTTATCAGAAGGTGTCAATGATAAACTTGCGAAATAATTTTTTTTACCAATATTGCTTCCCAAAATAACATTTGCTTCATCAACGTATAATTGTGTTTAAAAATTCAGGAGTGTGTAAAATAACATTTGCTTCATCAACGTATAATTGTGTTTAAAAATTCAGGAGTGTGTACATCATCTGGGATGTCAACGTTTGAGTTTTTATAATACGGAGATTCAAAACTCAAATATATTATTTTTTCCACTTATTGAAAATTTCTAAAATTAATAAATAATGGTTAGTTATATAGCTTTTCCACTAAAGGAAACATATTTATCTATATAAGTAATTCATATAAAATAAAATATTTATATTAACAAAAATACTATAGCTACAAAAGTTTTAGGGACAAACAAATTTTAAAAAAATTAAATAAGTATGCTTTATCATTTTAATATTATTATTAATAAAATATTAATTTAAATTTTCTTTGTCACAATTGTAATACTTAACATTATTGCAATCATAATTCTTAAAATTCAAGATAACAATATGCTTAAAGCTATTTTTGATATGATTGTAATAAATAAATTACTATTTAAAATTTAAGAAAAAAATAATTAAATAATAAATATATTTAATATATTAAATAGTTATGAAAAATTAATTAGTTATTATTGTGGAGATTTGATGTATAAAATTTCATTTTTCACAAAATATTATCAATAAAATAGCTTGGAATCTGATATATAAGAATTCTCTCTATAAATATTTTTAATATCATTTGATCACAAATTTGAACCTAAGATATATTTAATGTCATTTCATCTTTTTATCATATAAGATATATTTAGGTTAAATACAATAATAATTATTTGTTGAATACAATAAATTATTATTATTTATTAAATACAATAATAATAATTATAATAATAATAAATTTAATTTATATTAACTTAGTTATGAATAATAATAATAATAATTATTATTATTATTTAAATTACTTACATTTTAAAAACCTAAAAGATTTTATCTGAGTTTCTATTTTATTAATTTATACAAAAGTCCAAATAATTGTGATTAATTTTATTTTACCATTGGTGATACATTTAAATAAAGAAAATTTTATAAATGTATGATTGAAAATAAATTAAAATAAAGAAAAATTCATGCTAATTTTTATTATTAATTAATAAAGCTTATGTGATGGACAAATCTATCATATTTAGGCGTTATTATTACATATATTAAAAAACGTAAAACACATTAAATTAAAAAGACATTGAATCATTCAGATTCTTTAGTTTTCATGGAAATTTTGGATCTTTAATGATTGATACATTGTCACCCTCAAGATTAATTGTTTAAATGTAAATTATATAAAAACCCGCGCGTTGCATGGGTTTGATTATAATCATTGCCTTAAATATTATTTAAAAAAATATTTTCTTGCAAATATAATTACATATAATCTTATAATTGAATGTATTTTAAAATTATATTTAATATAAAAAATATTTTATAATATAAATATCTTTATTAATTTATATTATAATTTTATTTTATTATTTTAGTTATATTCTTTAAATTTAAAAAATATATCATATTTACATGAATAATTTTATCATTTGTGTATATTATTTTTAATTAATCATGAAATTCATAATACATATAAATGTATATTAATGTATACTTGTATAAGGAACCTAACAAATACCTAAAATTATCAATGTCAAGTCCAAATAAATTCAAATGGAATAATTTTTAGATAGTTAAAAAAATCATAATAATCTTATCATATAAGATCAAACCTTATAATTATTCTTACTTGCAATAAACCCTAGCAGAGCTGCGACTGGAGACGAATGGGGAAACGTGGACGGCCGCCGCGGAGACAGGTGGTCCAAACGCCACCGGCGAGTGTGAGGGTCTTCTCGCCGACTTCATCTTCTCATGGGAATGGTAACACATCTGGGGGTACTACAATTTCAACTGAGGTAAACACTTTGATAGGGTCTGAACCAATTTTGCACACGATACCAGAAGAGGAGAAAGAACATTCAGAGGAACCACCTCAACCATGGGTGGATGTCATCAAAGGCAATAGAACTTCATCGAGTGGGCTGAACATTGAATATACACCTCCCTCTATTGTCAATGGTGAAATTGAAGTTGTACTCGAGGATCAGGATGTGGTTTCAGAGCTAAAGTTTTGGGAAAATGCCCTGATTATGTATGTCGTTGGTGGCAATCTGACAATGACTGCAGTGAAGAAGTTCATGATGAAGACCTGGGATTTTGCTGCATTACCAGAACTCTATTACAATGAAGAAGGATACTTTATCATCAAGATGAGGTCGAAAGAAGATAAGGATGTGGTGCTAAGGAAAGGACCGTATACCATCTTTAGGCAGCCAATGTTCTTACAGGAATGGAGACCGTACTTTTCATTGGATAAAGATGTTATTCGAGTTATGCCATTATGGGTCACCTTTCCCCAATTACCACTTGCATTTTGGGGTGAGAGTAGTATTGGCAAAGTGGCAAGCGCCATAGGTAAACCAATTATGACTGACGAATGCACTGCGAAGAAATTACGCATCACATATGCTCGTGTACTCATTGAAGTTGACATTACTGCAGAACTTAAAGAAGCCATTTATATTCGGGATCCTCAAGGAAATAGAATGCAACAGCAAGTTGAATATGAGTGGAAGCCGGCTTTTTGTAGGAAATGCAACAAGGGTGGTCATGATTGTGAGAAACTGAATATTAAGAAGGCCCAGATGACCCAAAAGTGGGTTCAGAAACACCCTGCAGATGGGGAAATTGCCAATAGCAAGCCTAAGCCAGCAGGTGGAGAAATTGCCAATAGCAAGCCTAAGCCAACAAATGGAGGGACTGAGGACGATTGGAAAATAGTTACTTCTAACAGTAGGATTGCTACAGTTAAAGGTAAAGCTATCAGAATTGATACAGTTGGGCATAATGAAGAGATAATTGGATGCAGCAACGGTTTTGACATCCTTGGGATGGAGGATGGCAAAATGGTGGATGCTACATGATCCTTACATGGAATGTAAGAGGGCTTAATAAAAAGGCAAGGCATCTTGAGATTAAAGCCCATCTCAAGAGGTTACAAGTGCCTTGTATGGCATTATTAGAAACTAAAGTCAAGGAGAATAATGCTGCTAGAATAAGACAGACTTTTGGCAATGAGTGGGAATGGATTGACAATTATGACCATCATCCAAATGGGAGGATTTGGGTGATGTGGAAGCATAAGGAGCTTAAAATGACAATACAAACAAAAGGAGAGCAGTTCATCCACTGTGAATTGAGTGATAATTATGGTCACAAACTTTGTTTCATCACCTTTGTTTATGCTCACAATCAACTCATGGAAAGGAGGAAATTGTGGAAAGAAATCTAAGACTTGGCTAACAATGTACATGATCAATGGATTGTTTTAGGGGATTTCAATAATGTCCTAAATAGTACAGATCGCATTGGTGGTAATCCTGTCCATGGTGCTGCGTTTGAAGAGCTTGAAGCTATGATGCTGGAGGCCCAACTCTATGAACATGATACTCGAGGTAATCACTTTACATGGTCAAACAAACACATTACTGGGCTCATTTATTCTCGGATAGATCGAGTTATTTGTAATGCTGCTTGGTTTGCAAAATTCCCTGACTGCGAGGTAGACATTTTATATGCTCATATTTCTGATCATAGTCCCTTGAGGGTTAATTTTCACGGCCATCAAGGGAGGAGGGATCACATTCAGCCCAGGTTTCGCTTTATAAACAGTGTGGTTGAACACTCAGATTTCTTGGAGGTGACTCAGGCTAGCTGGAATAAACGGATACACGGGAGGCCTATGTATGTTCTTTGGAGTAAATTGAAGCGGCTGCAACCTATCGTGAGGGGTCTTAATAGACGAGTCACGACAGAGGTGAAAATGCTACAAGACTATAGAACAAATTTAGCGCAGGCTCAGCAGAAACTTATAGACGATCCGTTTAATGGTAATTTGATTCAGGAAGCAAAAATGTGGACTGATAAAATTATTAATGCCACTGATGTGGAAGAGAAACTCTTGATGCAGAAAGCTAAGGCTACGTGGATCAAACTAGGGGACACTAACAATAGCTATTTCCATGCTATTGTTAAGGGAAGACAAAAACAGAACAACATTATGCAATTAGTGGACCAGGGGGGCAATATTCTTACTGACCAACACGGCATGGAGCAGGAGATCCTACGGTTTTATGCGGAGTTGATTGGTACCCCCATCTACCGAATTACTTCATGTGAACATAGAGATCTTAAGGAATGGGCCACAGCTGAAGGATGATAGTAAAAAGTCTCTACAGCAGCCTTTTACAGAAAATCAAGTGTGGAATGCATTAAATAGTATTGGTGATAACAAATCTCCAGGCCTTGATGGATTTACTGCGAAATTTTTTAAGAGTGCCTGGGGCATCGTGAAACAAGACTTGATGTTAGCAATCCATGACTTTTTTGACCACAGCAAGATTTATGCAGCTATCAACTGTGCTTTGGTAACATTAATTCCTAAAACTCCTACTGCTAATAGTATGAAGGACTTACGACCAATCGCCTGCTGCACCACGGTATATAAAATCCTGTCCAAGATCCTCACAAGTAGATTGAGTAAAGTAATCTCTGAGGTTATTGATTCGAGTCAGTCAGCTTTTATCCCTGGTAGAAACATTCATGATAATATTCTGATGGCGTATGAACTCCTGCGTGGATACAACCGTAAGCATATCTCGCCTCGTTGTGCTATCCAAATGGATATCCAAAAGGCGTATGATACGGTCGAGTGGACTGCATTGGAAACTATAATGAAGGAGTTGAATTTCCCGGTCAAGTTCATTTGTTGGATAATGGAATGTGTTAGTACGGTCTCCTATAGATACTCGATCAATGGTTATGTCACTGAGTTACTTAAAGCGAAGCGAGGGCTTAGGCAGGGAGATCCACTCTCTCCACTGCTGTTTGTGTTGGTGATGGAATATCTACACAGAATTTTTGCCACTCTGCAACATGAACCGAACTTCAAATTCCACCCCCGGTGTAAGAAATTATGTCTAACCAATATTTGTTTTGCAGATGATTTGATCCTATTTACTAGAGGCGATTCATTATCGGTTAGTACAATGATGAGAACATTCAAAGAGTTTTCCTTAGCCACTGGACTTAAAGCTCATCCTGCCAAATGTAAACTCTACTTTGGTGGAGTGCATCATACTGTGCAACAGGAGATTAAGGACGGGACTGGATTTCAGATTGGAGAGCTTCCTTTTAAGTACCTCGGAGTCCCGCTAGCAAGTAGGAAGCTAACTATTACTCAGTGCCAACCTCTCATTGAAAAAATCACTGCTCGTATTAGACATTGGTCTGCCCGATTGCTTAGTTATGCCGGTAGATGCCAATTAATCAGAAGTGTCCTCTTCGCGATTACTGCATATTGGCTGCAAGTTCTACCTCTTCCTAAACAGGTGCTGAATCGTATTGAGAGTATTTGCCGTAGTTTTTTGTGGAGCGGTACCGATTGTAGTAGAAGAGCTCCGATCGCGTGGGCGACTATTTGTCAACCAAAAGATGCAGGGGGGCTGAATATTGTGAATTTACATCAGTGGAACACGGCTGCTCTTGGGAAACTGTTATGGAATATTCATGCTAAAGCAGACCGGTTATGGATTAGATGGCTGGATACGTTTTATTTCAAAGGGCAAGATGTTTTAAATTGGCAATGCACTTCGTCAAGCTCGTGGATATTACGGAAAATTGTCAAACATAAAGAGACTTTGATCAGTAAACCGTATTGGAACAAAGCTTGTGTGGCAGGGAAATACAATACTGGAGGTATGTACAAAGCCCTCATTGGTGAGTATGATCACAAGAGCTGGAAACGTATCCTATTGGACAATTTTGCTCGGCCTAAAGCATGCTTCACATTATGGATGGCGTTGATGGAAAGACTTCCAACGAAAGCACGTCTATCACGGTTTGGAATCATAACAGATACGGTATGTTGTTTCTGTGATAAAGTTGAAGACATACAACACTTATTCTTTGAGTGTAACCAAACGAAGAAAATTTGGGCTGACATCATTGAGTGGTTAAAGCTACAACATGCGCCTTTGCGATGGGAACACGAAATTGAATGGCTGAGTCAAGTTACCAAGAGGAAAGGGCTGCAATGGAAGTTGGTGAAAATGGCTTTTGCTGAGACGGTACATGAAATTTGGCAGCAAAGGAACCATATCATTTTTCAAGGCTGTAGTACTAGCTCAACTATTACAGAAAATATTATATCTATTGTTAAAGTTAGATGTAGTGGTATAAGGAAGTTAAATATACATGTTAATGTGTATAATTAACTTGTAGTCCCTGTTGATTCCTGGATCTCCGGATCGGATTGTAATCAATGTTTTTGGTATATAAAGTAAAGCTTTGATTCCAAAAAAGATCAAACCTTCATATAATAATAAAATAATAATTAGAATTGACCTTAAATTTTAAGTAATTCGGCTAATAGTGGCCAACCTTCGATTTATTAATGGTCAAAAATTACCATACCCAAAAAAGAAAATAATGATAAAAGAAAAGGAAAAAAACTATCATAAACATATTTTAAACCATTTATTTCTAAGTCCTTTTATTTTTTACATACGGCATAAAAAATATCATACGTATATTTAATTTTCTTGCAAATAAAATTTATTTTTATGGTATTGTTTAATTTTTGTACTATTCAATTTGTTTCTAAACATTGTTCCAATAATTTAATCCAAAATAAAATAAACAAAAAAAAATGGCTTATTTTTTAATCTTAATTTTGTAAAATACATATTAAGATATGTATTTTTTAATTTTCTTTATATTTGTTGCAAAATCAACAACTAATGTATAGCTATATTTTCAAAAGGTGTTATAATAATAAAAATATATGATCATTAATTTTATTGAAATAGAAAGGTTAAAAGGAATTTTAAAAATAGTTTTATGTCATTGTGGAAACCAAAACGATAAGAATGATTATTAAATAAATCAATAATATAAAATAAAAAGAATGTGACCTTTAATTCAGATGTGTGATATTTAATTATTGTAAATAAATTGATTGATATTTTCTTTTAAAACAATAATAATAATAATAATGTTGTTAATAAGAAAAATTAATATAATTCATCATCTCATTTTATATGGATGTGTGAAGGGAGATAAACTCAACTAAAAATAAAGTGATAAGAATGAGAGAAAAAAACTATGAGAGAGAAACATATAAAGGTGTGGCGTGAAAGAGGGCTCCAAATGACACGTCAACCAATAATATAATAATAATAATAATAATAATAATAATAATAATAATAATAATAATAATAATAATAATAATAATAATAATAATAATAACTTTTTGTAAAATTTTACAAATTATAAGTTACAGTGAAAATCAATATAATTAACATTCATAGATACCTGCTCAAAGAGAAAATTAAACACAAATAACCTTAGAGGTGTTAACCCCTAATACTTTAGAGAGCAAAAGTAAAATATTAGCCGGACACTTCTTGATACAAATTAGTAATTTAGACTTCGTGATATTGATTAATCAAATATTTGATTGTTGAAGAAGACCCCAACTAACACCTAATCTTGGACTGCTGAATTTAATCATCGTCGTAATGAACAAAAATAAGTTAAGTATTATTTTAAACATACGTTATAAAATAAAAAAGTGAAATAAAAATTACAATACAAAATCAAAAAATATATAGCATATAAGAAGAGTAATATAAAATTAAAAAGTATATACGTATCATATATGAGATGTTAGGAGGCAAGCCAAATATGAAGACCTACAATCAAATCAAATTGTGTACAATAACTCTACAAAATCCATACAACAAATTATGTATTTATATATGTGAATCTACCTATTAATAGGATAATAAATCTGATTAGAAAGTATAACCATAATTTTAGTAATTAAAAACAGTCATTAAAAACTATAACGTTTTGTAACTACAATAAGAGTAATTATTGTTATAATAGTAACCGAAATATTCTAATAATTATTTTTAGTATAATACAATATAACCATTATGAAATATAATAATTGTTAATTATTTAATGTTTAGTAACTGCAATAAGAATAATAATTATTATTAATTATAATTTTCTATAAAGTGTAATTATTTTTTATGCCTTTTTTAAATTTGTAGTAAATAATTATATATAGAGAAATAATTATTAATAAAATATAATCATTGAATCTATTTTGAATTTTAAAAATAAAAAAATTTAACCATAAAATATATAACATTGTAAAATTCAATTTAAAAACGTAACAAAAAAAATCATAAATCTAAACATAAAATATTTAGGAAACAAATAATATTAGTTATAGTATATATTTTTTAATAGTTATAATTAATATCCTTTACTTTGAAGAAATAATTATCTTTATATTTTTGAATAGTTATAATTTTTAACTACTTCATTATAATAATTTTATATATTGATATTTTATAATTAAATTAAAATGTGGAAATTAATATTCTTTATTTTAAGGAATTAATTATTATTATTATTGAATAAATATTTTATATAAAATAAATATTTATTTAAGTGTAATTATTTATTTAAAAACGTAACAAAAAAAATCATAAATCTAAACATAAAATATTTAGGAAACAAATAATATTAATTATAATTTAATTTTTTGAATACTTGTAATAATATCCTTTACTTTGAAGAAATAATTATATTTATACTTTTGAATAGTTAAATTTTTTAACTACTTTATTATAATAATTTAATATATTTATATTTTATAATTAAATGAAAACAATATGTGGAAACTAATAGGATTTATTTTGAAGAATTAAATATTATTATTATTTAATATATCATTCTATTATTTCAAAAATAAATTTTTTTATTTTTATTTTTATTTTTGAATAAATTTTTGCTATAAATTAACATTTTATTAAATTGTAATTATTTTTTAAAATTTATTTTATCTGTAATAAATACTAAGTATAAAGAAATAGTTATTAATAAAATATAATCATTGAATCTATTTGAATCTATTGTGAATGTCAAAAATAAACAAATTAAACCATAAAATATATAACATTATAAAATGCCATTTTAAAAAATGTTACAAACAAATCATAAATTAAATAAAATAAGTTTATATTTTAAAATTAAATTAAATGATTTGTGGAAATTAATATCCTTTACTTTGAAGAATTAATTATATTTATATTTTTGAATAGTTTTAATTTTTAAATATTTTATTATAATAATTTAATATATTTATATTTTATCATTAAATTAAAATGATATGTGGAAATTAATATCCTATATTTTGGAGAAATTATTCTTATTACTATTATTGATTAGTTATTAATTTTTAACTACTTTATTATCATAATTTAATAAATTTATGTTTTATAATTATATTAAATGTTTTATTATAATAATTTAATATATTTATATTTTATATAATTAAATTAAAATGATATGTGGAAATAAGATGTGGAAATAATATTTTAGAAAAACTAAGTAATTCAAAGTTTATGTAAAAAAATATAATCTTAATATTAAACAGAATAATTAAAAGAGGATAATTAAAAAAATAATAATTAAAAGAGAATTAGGATTATAAGATATAATACTGTTAGTTGAATATAATGGTGTTAATTAAAACAATTTGTATTATTATTATTATTATTATTATTATTATTATTATTATTATTATTATTATTATTATTATTATTTGATAATTAAAAATTGTTTTTGTATAAAAAAAGAGAATTAGGATAATAAGATATAATAGTGTTAGTTGAATATATTATTTTATTATTATTATTATTATCATTATTATTAGAGTTTAAAGATAGTGCATTGTCAGTGTAAAACAATTTTACACATACAACCAATCAAAATGCTTTAATTTGCCATGTAATTTCAGTTTTTTAAAATTAAAAATGGGACTTATTTTGATGCATGTCTCTCATTGGTTGACAGTGTAAAATACTTTACACTGTCAGTGCATTTCCTTTTTTCCCTTATTATTATTATTATTATTATTATTATTATTATTATTATTATTATTATTATTATTATTATTATTATTATTATTATTATTATTATTTTTATTATTAATTGTGGTAGTTAGTTATTATATTATATTATTGTTATTATTACTATTATTATTATTATTATTATTTTAATATTTTTATTAGTTAGATATTAATTATTATTATTATTATTATTATTATTATTATTTATAATAGTGATGATTTAGTTTAGTATTATATTGTTATTTATTATTATATAGTTTGTATAATTAGGATTCGTATTTAAAACTATTATCAAATGACAATTATCTACTTATTATTATTTTAATATTTTTATTAGTTAGATATTATATTATTATTATTATTATTATTATTAATGATGGTTTAATTTAGTAATATATTATTATTATTTATTTTAATTTTAATATATAGAGTTTATATAATTAGGGTTTTATTTAGAATTATTATTAATTGACATGTGGCGAGGATTATTACCAAGAAGACATGTGGCTAGGGTTGCCATCATGACTTCTTTACATTTATATTAAGTAGATATATGAGGAAGAGAAACTGTGTTGTTCACTTTGTTCTATTGGCATTATCCCTTGCCTTTTTGTTATTAATGTTTACCTTTGCCATGTGTCATGTTTTTAGTGGTTGTATTATTTTATCTATCATATAAGAAAATATATTGTTTATGAAATATCAAAAATGCCCTTTTTGCCAATGACCCTTTCCACGTGGCTAGCCTCTTCTTTCAGCTTTCAAAAATCAACTTTTCTATTCCTGTTTTTTTTTTATTATTCTTTCTTATTCTCCCTTTTTGCACTATCCAACCATAACTCTTTTCCTTCCTTTTTCTATCATATAAGAAAATATATTGTTTATGAAATATCAAAAATGCCCTTTTTGCCAATGACCCTTTCCACGTGGCTAGCCTCTTCTTTCAGCTTTCAAAAATCAACTTTTCTATTCCTGTTTTTTTTTTATTATTCTTTCTTATTCTCCCTTTTTGCACTATCCAACCATAACTCTTTTCCTTCCTTTTTCTTCCTTTTTTGAAGAAAACAATTATATTTTAATTGTCTCCTTTCCCATCAACTATGTAGGCACACTTTTTTCTACTTTACTTGCAATTATGGTTTTGCTTCTTTCCATACAAACCACTTTTTGTAAAACTACATCATCTCTCTCTTCAACATCATTCCTCAAACTAAACTCCTCTTTGAAAAACTGCAATTATAACTATTTAGAAATTTTATTTTAAAAATAAAAATAGTTAAAATTAGATTGACATAATTTTTTTTCCTAGAAGATAGAGAGATTTTAAAAATAAATACAAAATAAAAAGATACCTACAAATAATAAGTTATTTGCATTAAAGATACTATTTAATTTCTTAAAAATTAACTTCAAAAATATGTACAATCGGATGATTTATTTTTAAATAAAAAATAATTTAAAGATGTTTTTATCTTAAGTTACAACATCATTTTTTAATATAACTATATGGTAGTACTATGTTCTACTATGTATTTCGATAATCAATTAAAAATAGACAAAATTTAAACACTTGAGTACATGAGCACATGGTATTATCTACTATGTTTTGTTATACTGGTTTCATAACACTATGGTCCTTCAATTATAATGGTTCTATGACTATGACAATACTATACTCCTTCAACAAATTTTTTTATATTAAAGTTGAAAATAAAAAAACTGAAACTCTTAAGAATATATTTTTGAACTAAATTTACCTAATTGCTCAATTATTATTTTTATAATAGTCTCAAAAATATTTTTTCACATTTATTTAATAAATATTTAAATATTATTAATTATTATAAAGTTTGAATTTATAATAAGATATAAATATTATTTTGCTTCATCTATATTTAAAGGTTTTATGTGTGTAGTCATATCAACTTAAATAGGATAATGTGAAGCTATAGCATTGGTAATAGTCATATACTATTGATAAAATAATCATGTACTAATTATCTTTAATTTTGTATTAAATTGCAGTTATTTTAATAAAAAGTAGGTAAATTCAACTTTTGTAAATATTTTAGATTTCATTGATAAGATAAAACGTTCTAACAAAATAAACTGAAGAAATTAAAATTGGAAATTAAACCCCTTCATTTTTTTATTTTTCTATCCATAAATATTCTTCTTCTTATTTGTAAAAAAAAAAAAAAGAATTTCAAGATAGAGAAAGGATGAGGAATAAAATAAACATATAAATACAAGCTTTTTATATATATATATATATATATATATATATATATATATATATATATATATATATATATATATATATATATATATATATATATATATATATGAGAAAAAAATATCTCCCTTAAAGTTTATCGATAAAATTAAATCACATATTTCGATGACCTTATTTTTTGATTAAATATTGATTTTCTGTAAACTATTATTAGCATGGAACTTGAGAAAAAAAATTTAAAATTACATGTAAAATAAAGTTTAAAGTTAAACGATTTTTAGATTTATGATGATTAATATTTTAGAACATTTTAATATTGTCTCATTCAACAATTGAAGTATTTTAAGGACAACACTCTTGTAGCGGGGAAAATCTGAGATCGAAGCCATTATATTGACTCGACTCAATATTTTAGTGAAAACCGCCACCGTGCTTTATTGTTTCCAAAGGAAAAGGGAAAAGAACGAAGAAAACCCAAAGTTTGTTTTTTTAGAACGAAAAGAAGAGATCTTAGGTACGGGTGTTGATTATATAAGGGGAAGGTACTCCACAGGAACCTTTTTGAAAATCTGTGTCGTGTGTGCTAAAAAAAAGAGTTTGTTTTTATTTTTAAAATAAGCTCGGCAAGACATTAAGCCTTGTGCCTACATACCTCCTCGGTGCAATGGAGAAGTCAGAGCTAATGTAGTTTCGCTTAAAAGGGAAAAATGTTTTAAAAACGAATAAACACTTTATCATCGTCGGAGAGAAATACTCAGCCATTGATCTTGAGCATGAGAACAAACGAGTTCTTTTTACCGCAAATGAAAGAAGGGCTCCAACTCGGATAGAAATTCACAAGTATGCCACTAGCTCTCTCACGCGGAAAAGATCTCATTATATCAATCAATTTCAAAATCGTGGGGTATCGCCACTCGTTTCAACAATTAGTCGTGTCTAAACTTTTTGAAGAAAAAGCCACTAAGGGCAAAAGATATTTTAAAGAAAAAGGTTTAAAAGAGGTTTTACAAACATAAGAAGGTTTTTGGAAAAGAGAGAAGATTTTGAAAATCTAAGAAGGGGAGGAGATGAAGAGGCTATCCTAATGCGTAAAATAAAAGCTAAGGAAAGGAACGGTCTAACCGAGATAAGAAGCCAACACTTGACATTGAGAGTCAAGGTAGATTTCCCATCCTTTGGAATACTAACACTAAACCGGAGCATTACCACTTGGGGATCCAGATGAACTTATTGACTTTGGCACAACTTTGCATTAAGCACATTAAAATTCTGACGAAAATCGGGCAGAGTAACGGTTGTTTTCTAGTAAAATCCTTATATCAATGCCTTGGAATTAACCATCAAGGAAATTCAAGGAAATACCTGCATATACAAACAGACAACAATCCAATGCCAGACAGACAGAATAACAGCAGAGTAACAATATCATAACAGGGTCCAGAGGTACTAAGTCCATAGGTCCAAATCTCCAAAATGCTCGGGATAGTAACCAATAGTCCGAAAGAGAGCCTTAAACGTTTTTTAGATTTTTGTTGTTTATTAGTGTTTTAGCATAAAAGTAAAGTATGGTCCAAGTGGACAAAAGGAAAATAGCGGAAACATAAACATAGCGTCCAAATGTATAAAGAGAAAATAGCGGAATATAAACGTCCAAATGGGTAAAATAAAGCAATGAAGCCAAAAAATATAAAGAGCAATATAATAAAGTGCGGAAATTAAAGTCAATTGTTAGATGTTAAAGATAACCATCTTGAAACTTGTCAAGTATGTTATCAAAGTTAGTAATGAAGATCGATGGTGAGTGAAGGATGTTCTCGGATTTAAATTCAATGAACATTTATCAGAAGCTTGATAAAATCATAGCGACTACACGATAAACCTCCATAAGTCTTAAATCAACCGCATACAATTCTCTTCCATATTTGATCTTTTTTATTCGGGACACGAAATATTGTGCTATGTTAAGAAGATTGCCAAGTGATTTATGTAAAAATCACCCTACAACGAGGCCGGTCAAAACTTTATGTGCTAATACATGCGAGAGAAGCAATATGTATATCACTCTCCGAAAGCATTACCGCACGAAAAGAAAATAGGTAACGATCTAGTCTTTACCAAGAATCCATAAGAATTATCAAGGTATTAAGACTTTCATCGATCAAAAGAAAAATAAATAAAAGATGGAACCTCATTCAAAATCTCCTTTCATCCATAATTTCAATCACTTAATATTGCGGATTTGGATTCTCATCCTATCGACGCCCTAAGTCCATTGAAATTAGAGAGAAATTTGGCCTCTAACTTGTGATTCAAAGAAAATATCAAAAGAAAGGATTAGAAGATGAGTTAGAACCAAAAACAAGTCAAAAAAGGCAAAAAAAAAACACATTCTGCTCAGATGTAAATCGATTTGCACAGAGTGTAAATCGATTTGCATATATCTGTTTTCAAATCTGCGCAGTTTTTCAGTTATGTAAATCGATTTGCACCATATGCAAATCGATTTGCACAACACAGTTTTTCAAAAAAACAGCAAATAAAGAGAAGAAAACTCGTTTAAACATAAAACCAAACACCTTGTGATCTTGGATCAAATTGTGCACGAAAATGTATCAAGTAAGCAAGCAAAACTCAACAATGTAGCACCAAAGGTGCATCAAACATAAACAACAATGGATCACATCTTGAATTATGGAAAGGATCTAGAATTTTACCAAATCTTTCACAAACTTTGAATCTTCTTCAAGAACACACAACCACAAGCCTTGATCTCTCACAATTGATGAAGGAAGTGGTGTTTAGATGGAGGTTTAGCTCTAAATTTGTGAGGTTCAAGATGTGACTCACTAATTTTTATGGAAGAAAAAAGAGCTTTGAGTGAGGGGTTTGGAAGAGATGAGGAGAGATGAGGAGAGAAAGAGCAAGAGTTTTCTTGGCTATCAAAGCTTGAAAAATGAAGAGGGGAATGTCTCAATTTATAGGATCTAGGCTTGGGAATTTTTGTGGTTTGGAGTTAGGATTGGAAAATAGAATTAGGCTTGGGAAATGGATTTGGAGCCAAAAATAAGATCCAATGGTCTTGATGTAATCACATGAGGGTTTATGATCAAATGATGTAGGTAATCAAATACAAGAGCTAAGTCACGCTTCCCATGCTTGCAAATGATGTCACCACTTTCAAAAGTTGAAATTTGCCTTCATTTTTCCAAATTCGCACTGGTGCAATCGATTTACACTTTATGCAAATCTATTGACATTGCTGAAAAAGGCAAAATCTGGGGCAAAACAGTTATGTAAATCGATTTGCACATTATGCAAATCGATTTGCACTGATGGCAGAAGCAAATTATGGGCAGAATCAGTTGTGTAAATCGATTTACACCTTATGCAAATCGATTTGCACAGTGAAATTGTTGAAAAATGCTCCTTTGATGGATTTTTTGACTTGGTACCTACAAAACACAAACATACAAAAGCACAAGGCAATATTTTTGAAACTCTTGATTGATGATTGATATGTGAATGATGTATAATCTTAGGGTCAAAAATTGGGGTATGACAACTCTTAATGTGATTTAATATGTTTTAATTATTATTATTATTATTATTATTATTATTATTATTATTATTATTATCATTATTAACATGTTCCTATTTAATAAATTTATAATAAATAAAATTTAATAAGGATTGAAAGATATAAAACTATTAATAATTTTATTTATCTTTTTATTTGACACACAAAATAAGAGAATATAAAATTTGATAATTAATGTTTTCTATTAATACGATGAAGCAGATTGTTTCTTCGAAAGTATCACATAAAGACAACATTAAATTTTATTTATATAATTTTTTATTTAGCTTAATTTAAAAATATAAAATTTTACTACTGAGCCAATTTTTTTTATAAACGGTATCAAAATAAAAATAATTTAAATATAGGTAAAAAATGTATAACACTTTAATATGATTTTATATTAATATATTATTTACTTAATATATGAGTTTGGTAGTAAGTGATTTTAAGGTCAATAATTTTTGTGGCAAAATAAACTTAGCCAACAAACATTCTCATTTAAGTAAATAATTTTATAACAGATCATATTTAATTAATATTTTTTTACAATTTTAGATTTTAAAAAGAAAATAATATATAAGAAAATTTACGCTTCTAAAATAAAATTAATAATATTTTTTAAGTTAGTTTTAGTGTATAAAATGTGATAAAAAAATAAGATTGTTTTTACTAAATCTTTTGTACACGGAAACATGAAGTTATTGATCGAAATATTGATTATTAACGGGACATGAAGTTACTGATCAAAATATTGATTATTAACGAGAAATGAAGTTACTGATCAAAATATTTTTTAAGGTACACGGGGACATGAAGTTATTGATCAAACTAATATTTGTACACGAGAATATGAAGTTATTGATCAAAATATTAATTATTAACGGGACTTGAAGTTACTGATCAAAATATTAATTATTAACGGGACATGAAGTTACTGATCAAAATATTTGTTAAGGTACACGAGGACATGAAGTTATTAATCAAATTAATATTTGTACACGGGAACATGAAGTTATTGATCAAAATATTGATTATTAACGGAACATGAAGTTACTAATCAAAATATTTTTTATTAATTATATATTCAATTATTATTTTTTCACGGATAACCAAACATTTCTCTATTAAAAAGTATACATCTAAAATAAATGCGCGTCCCGTACCAGGACCCGTGCGAACGCACGGGTTTGTTACTAGTTTGAATCTAAAAAAAAACCAATTTATGTTATGATCAGGGAAGTGGGACGATTCTTTTTGGTCCCTAAGGCTTAACTTTGGTTGTTATCAAAAAATAATAAATAGTTTAGTAAGTTTTACTCAATTATTGTATTTATGTAGTTTTTAGGCTAAATTACAGTTTTAGTCCCCCTGTTTTGGTATTTTCACGATTTTGGTCCCCCTATTTTCTTTTTAAACAGTTTTACTCCTCCATCCCAATTTTGTTCATAAACAGTGCATGATCCGTACCTGAACAGTACATGAACAGTTGGTTCAAAATTGGGATGGGGGACCAAAATTGTTTAAAAAGAAAATAGGGGGGCCAAAATCGTGAAAATACCAAAACAGAGGGACCAAAACTGTAATTTAGCCTAGTTTTTAATTGATTAATGTCATTCATAAAAATTTCGCTTTAATTTATTTGATTCAAAAATAAAAAATATGTTGCTTCTTTCTCTCTTTTATTTCACAATAAAAATTATAAAAATACAAAAATATTTCGTTTGGTTAGATTAATTATGTTTTATTTCTTATATAAAAAAATACCAAAAATATTATTTTAGTTAGCATTTGTTTAGAAATTAATATTTTGTCATCTCATGTTAATTTTTTATTAATATTTGTTAATATTCCTTTATCGTTTTCATGCATCATTTTCCTATATTCGTACTAACATTTTTTTGATTGATTTTTGTGAGGTACTACCATTTTAACCATTGGACTATTTGGTGGATACTTACAATTTTCTTTTGTATATATTATTTTTCGTTTATTATTATTGTAACTGCCCCAAAGCCATGTAATAGTGTTAGGTTTTTATTTTCGCACTCATTTCTTCACTATTATGTAACTGCCCCAAAGCCCTGTAATAGCATAAGACATTTTATTTTTCCGCAATTCATTTTCTGTAAATATATTAACTGCTAGTAATTAGGGCGTGTATGACAAGATAACTTAATCAAATTCTAGCTAACCTAACTCAAGATAAAATACTCGAATCTAACACACTCACACTCGCTCACCCCTAGGGTACGCCCTTCTTGGTTTCCTTACTAATAATTAAATGGTCGTTTCCCTCGAATATAGGGGTACCCTTAGCAAAAGTCCCTACGATTTAAATCATCAAAGATCATGGTCCCTCGATGACCCTCGAAGTTGCCTACGAATACACGATCTTGACCCTCGGTCGTTGCCTACGAAAAAAAGATGATTTGTCCTTTCGAAGTTGCTAAAGGTACTTCTATCATGTTGCCTTCAACGACCATCGATGACCCTTTCGATGTTCCGTATACGTCCAATAGATAGGACTACCTACCCACAAATGGTATGGTTAGTCTTATCCTTAAATGAAAGTAGAAAGTATAGGAAAGACCAAACATAGGGTAAATAGCCCTTAGATTGCTTGCTCGACAAAAACGTTTTTCAGACCACTCATTTTCAAACAAAATTTCAAAAATACTTCGCATACATCCTTAAGGACTGATACAAGGATCATCGCGAAGTCCCGCCTTACTATTGGCACCTCTTTCTCAAAACATACACACACACTATGCTTTTTCAAGCTTTTAAAAACAAAACAAAACGAGCTAAGCAAACTAGAGCCCGTAGATAACTACAGATGAAAAGGGTGCTAACACCTTCCCTTTTCATAACTTACCCCCCGAACTCAAATTCTTTTCTTAAAAGGTCTTTCCTGTACTTTTATACCTTTCATAAAATTGTACAAAATAAAAGTCGGTGGCGACTCTTGCTCACCGCAACATTATTTGCAAAATAAAAAGTCAGTTCTCCCACCGTATTACACTAAGATAAGTGGTTGATGGGTGTTTGCAAAATTGAAGTGTCATCTGAATCACCTAGGATGAACATTTCGAATTCTTATTTGGAGTAAGGAGGAGTAGTTGTTCTATATACCTTGTAGATGGAATCTCCTCTATAGGTGCAGAAGGTTGGTTGTTCAAGCATCTAAAGTTAGATAGGAGGTCTGAACATTAGAAGACTCTTTAGATGTGCATGCAGCTGCATTGTATGATTTGGTCTTGGAATTTGATCAACTGCTGATGATTGATCCCTATGTATCCCCTGAAAGGCCTTGAATAAACCAATATGGGATTTCCAGTTCATATGAGTAAGATTCATGTCAGACTCAGTGTTGGAACATCAACTCAAGGTGTGTGTATTTTCCTCAGTCAAGGAAGTCGTCTCTCTCTGATGAATTATGAGAGCTCATATCTAATCTAGTCTGAGTAGTATGTGGTGTGAATAGTTGTCATGTTCGTTTATCATGAAGAAGAATTAGCAGGTAGCAGCTGCTTGTAGATGAACAAGATCAGACAAAAGGTCCTACCTTGTGTGAGAAGGTAACCTGGTCTTCCTGAGAATATATACTCTGACGGAAGCCGAGTATTTATTCATGATCTGTTGAGGGTGTGCATGTGTCTAAGGGTAAATACTTTGACGGGAGACTAAGTATTTGTCTAAGGAATTATGCACTTATGCAGTTTGAACCCAAAGTTCAGAAAGGGCATGAGGACTTGATTATCTCTATAGTATTCAAGGGTGTTCGTCTGGATGTGTGATGTGAAAGACTGTCTTAAGGATCTCCTTGCACAATGATTCCTTTGAAAGTTGTTGGGCTTGGGTTCTGTGTAGTGAAGCTCATGACCTAAATGATGTTGTAACATCATGTTGGATTGCTGGTACTGAAGGTTCTGATCATGTTTGATAGCAGGATGATTTGGAAACTCATGATTACTATTGTTTAAAGGACTTAACTAGTCTCAGCTTTTGCAAGTGAATGTACAAGAATAGGGAAGGTGTCATATAATGTGACCTGTTCAGGAAGTTCAACTGCAAATTCCCAGATGTAGCATTAGGTATCCATGACAGGGGGATATGGAATAATTGCCCATGTTTTATGTCTGTGTGGTGCAATCCTTGAACAATTTAGGTACTAGTCAAGAAAGACAGGGCATATATGATTCAAGATGCTTGCATTGATTATCTTTCAAACAAAGCACATTTTCACACATTGAGAGAATTAAGGAAAAGAAACTTAGATTTACTCTGTGTTTCTTAAGGGCTTCATTGGTTTTTTCTGGAATCTCAGTACTCACATGCTGTCAAGGAAGAACATGATGGACAGTCTTGGATCTCTAGGAGAACTCGTTTGCACTAGTAGATGTAGGTCAGAAAGAGAAGACAATGTCTGGGGGCATGTCAGGACATTATATCAGATATGTTTGTTGCGTGACTAGCAGAAGGATTTTTTTTTGTGATCACACACATGTCAAATGAGTACAGAGAGGTAAATTAAGTGTACATGTTCATGCATCGGGACTATTTCCTTTTTAGCAGAAACAGTCAAAATCTAGAAAAGGTATTCCAAGCTGCGTTTGAATAAGTGTACATTGAATGGATAAGAGTTTCCTCTAGAATAACATTTTATTTTGACCAAGAATAGTTGAACACAGTTGGATCGTTATTATCAAAGAATAGATCCAGCAATTTATAGAGGTCTCTTCTTGCCTCTGTAATCCTATGAGTGCTTGGTATCATATTCTTCATTGGCTTTGTGTAGTGTGGGTGAGTTGTGTTTGTGTTTGATTCTGTGAGGGATTTCTTTGTCAATTTTTGGTCATAAAGGGGGAGAAAGGATTAAATAAAATGAGTCTGAAACTGGGCTTCTCAAGTGCTAAATAGACATGTCAAAGGGGAAGCAGTCGTGATGTGAGTTATGATCTGGTCTGGAAGGAAATGCTTTTGTGACTTCTTAAGTTACCCAGGGTAGCATGTGGATACTTCTTAAGTTTCCTGTCATGCTCTAGGTTGACTGGTGGCTGCTAATCAAGAATCCTTAACAGATTCTCTTATGCCACCATTGGTCTTCTGTGATGAGAATTGATTCTTGGGTTGAGGGGGAGTGTAATCCATATTCTTCCTCATGTACACCAAATGACCTATGGAGTGTCTACGCATTGATCTTGAGGTTTATGTTCATTGGTGGTAAGGTCTTAGCTACAATGGAGCTCATTTAGAATGCTGGATTGAAGATGTTGAAACAAGATGTCCTGACATCTTATCTGAAGACTGAATCCATCCATAGTTGCTGAAGTCTACTGCACAGTTGATGAGATCTACTATTGCTAATAGATGTGTTTTTTTATTACCTGCTAAGTTGTAATGTGTAATTTATTTAGTTATTTTTTTAGCCAAAATTTGCAAAAGGGGGAGATTGTAATTTCTCTAGCTTTAGGATTGGCATTAATTTTAGTAAAACAAATAAAGCAGGTTTGGTAGATAGGCTGAATTAACTTGTTGACAGGAACAGATTGAGCAAGGAGTCCTATCTCATTTTAAGACATGTTATGTTGAGATGTCTCAACATCTGGAATGACATGTCGTATGAGATGTCCTATATAACAGCATACGACATCGTGCCTGAACTGAAGTGGATTAAGTAAATATGTTATGATTTCACAATCACAAATATATTAAGAGATACGATGCAATCATATAAGGAGATATATGTTTAAAAGGTCAGAAGAATCAATCAGAATATTTGAAGAATATACAGTTTTATATTGTTTCTAAATAAGGAGATATTCTTGGAAACTAAGGAATTTAAGACCTTGTTTTTAGCATACGTAACTGTTGATTTATAACAGCAAATTAGTTGTGATTGAAGGCCCAGATCCAGTTGGGTATTGGATATAAAAAGAAGGGTTTGTAACCTAGTTTTATAAGGCTCAAGATGTAGAAGTCTAGGGTTTGTCTAGGTGAATCTCCCGGGCTGTGGGAAGATCACCATGTTATTCTCGAAGCTGTGAAGCAAGAGAAGTAGTGTCCACCTTGAAGCCTGTAGGCAAGAGGTGTATTGTTCTTGGAGGAAGCTTTGAAGCAACTCTAACTTATTGTTCATAGTCAAGAGTCTTGGCTAGGTATTGTCATAGAAATGTGTCTTTCTGTTGTTATTTAAATAGCTGTTACAGGGTTGTAACAGTTAGGTATCACTAGGGAGTGAGCAGAGGTTCTCTTGTCTTAGATGGAGTTCTAAGATAAAGGTTACATTGGGTAGTGACTAGGTAAACCAGAGGTTGTTTATCTGTAAACCGGAGGTTGTTTACATAAAATGATACTACTGATAGTAGAATCTTCTTCCTAGCTTGGTAGCCCCTAGAGTAGGTGTGTTTGTCACCGAAATGGGTTATCAATCACTTATGTTCTTTACCTTTCAGTACTGCGTGAAATTGTTTATATCTTGCCTGTGTATTTCATGACAGACCGGATGCCTCGACATCCTATAGGACATCTGGGTCTGCTGCACTAGAATTTCAATGGTTGATATATTCCAATTATCTCCATTAGCAAGGTAGTTTTCACAATACAATACAATAAGTTGAACCTCAATAATAGACAACGAAAAAAAGACAAGGAAATTTGAATTTTGTTTTGGCGATTGCCTTATTAATGAATGATACTTTCAGAATGAACTGTAATTTAGCAGTGCCACATATGTCATATGCATCTAGTATGAAAATTATGGCTTCTTCAAAGGCCAGTGACACCATTTGAATTTGAATCTTCAACAGTATTGGTTTTAACATTGCCACAGTCATGTTCCATGCCATAGATGTGTCCCATTTTCACACGTTTTGTCTCAAAATATCTCCTGTTCTCTGAAGTGATAAGAGTTAACAATGGGATCCTACCAGAAACAGTTAAACCATAGCCTTTGAGACCAATATATTTTGATGGATTATTAGTCATCAATTTCATAGATTGAACACCTAGATCCCTCAGTATCTACAAAAGTAGTAGCATTTCAAATTGGAAAACCATGCTAATGATAAATTTCCATAAAAATTGTGATCAACATGTATTAAAACAATTCAAATGTTATTGTAAGAGATTCAACATTGAACAAATAAGCATATATTACCTGTGCACCAATGCCATATTCTCTAGAATCAATAGGAAATCCCAACTCCTTATTGGCTTCTACAGTATCGCGCCCATCATCCTGTAGGTTATAAGCACGAAGCTTATGGCCCAATCCAATACCTCTTCCTTCATGTCCGCGTAGATATATAAGTACACCTCTACCCGCAGCCTCAATCTGTTGCATTGCAAGTGCAAGTTGATTTCCACAGTCACATCTGGCAGATCGAAATATGTCTCCAGTTAGACACTCTGAGTGTACCCTAACAAGAACATCTTGTCCATCTCCAATGTCACCCTGTAAAATGAGATATACTCAAAACCCACAATTAGGGGTTGGAAAATATAGGTAGATCCATATAAACTACATTATAGACAGATGGAATCCTCACCTTAACCATTGCAATATGCTCAATCCCGTCTAGCAAAGACATATAACAGTATGACGTGAATGCCCCCCACGTTGTAGGCATTCTTGCAGCAGAAGAGTGTTCTACTAAATTATCTCTCTTTCTTCTATATCTTCCATAAAAACAATATATTATCTGCATTTGAGAGAAAAATATAAACATAAAATCCACATATATATATATATATATATATACAAACAATGAATTTTCATCTTCCAATATATGTGACCACATACCTTATCAAGTCTGCAATAAATACAATTTTCAAATTCTCGCGCTTGGCAAATTCGCTAAGCTTAGGCAATCTGGCCATGGAACCATCATCATCTACAATCTCACACAGAACTGACACTGGATCCAAACCAGCAAGCACGGTAAGATCAACTGAAGCTTCTGTATGTCCAGCTCTCTTTAAGACACCACCATCCATGTATTTTAGTGGAAAAATATGGCCTGGGCGGTTGAAATCAGCCGGAGTTGAATTTCTGGACGCAAGGGCCAAGATTGTTGTTGCCCTATCATGAGCTGACACCCCTGTGGTAGTACCATTTTTAGCATCCTACAAATGCATTTAAATTGTTGAAATGTATCAAATTCTATAAATAAAAGGCCTAAACCACATAAAAATGAAATTTCCTTAAAGATGCAATTAAGAACAGTAATACATACCACTGACACAGTGAATGCCACAAAAAGTTTTTCGGTATTGGCCTTACTGTCCACCATCAAAGGAAGTTCCAATCTATCAAGATCTTCCTCTTTCATGCTTACACAAACTATGCCAGTTCCATGCTTTACTATAAATGCCATGGCTTCAGGCGTTGCCAACTGCGCTGCCATTATCAAGTCTCCTTCATTTTCTCTATCTTCATCGTCTACAACTACTACCATCTGCATGATTAATATCCGTTAATAAAAGAAATCTATCACAAATTAATATCACAAAACTATCGAAAAACTATAACATATAAGAATATTTCACAACCTTTCCACGTCGAATCTCTTCAATGGCCTCAGGGATAGAAGCGAAGCCTTCTGCAGGACCGTCCAAATTAAATTCATTATTGTCATCAAGGAAAGAAATGTTCGTTATCACTGAATCTTGTGTCGATGTTCCCTTTGATTCATCAACAACCAAATCTTTACCTATGACAACATCATTGGTATTTTTTGGATAGGGAAGAAGGTCATCCCCTCGAGATGCCAATGTAGCTTTAACCCTTAAAGAAACATTATGACTTGAAGAAAATTTATAATTTAGTTTGACAGGTGGGAAATTTTTGAATAATTTGAAGTGATTGGATACCCTACATTCAAGAAGATCAAATCAAATGTTAATATCAAATAATAATATACAAACATTAAATCAAAGGGAAAAAAAATCATGAAATTTAATAGCTCTAAGACATAATAAGAAGGTATTTACTCTAAGCTAAAAAATCTAGGTCCATAAATAAGAGTAGATTTCAACAACTTGGCATATGTTCGATTGAGCGATTAAAATTGATTCTAAATTAACTAAGCGCTTGGGCTCGAGTGGCAAACGAGTCTCTACAAAGGACGACATTCGGGGAATACCGAGTTTGATTCATGACAGAAACAATGCATGGCCAGTGCACGTGCCTCTGTAGCACGAGCCGGATTAGTCGATCTACTATGTAGGTCAGAACCGGTGCGAAAGAAAAAAAATTGATTCTAAATTTCTTAAATTGATTTTGACGTGTTTGTATTTGGTTACTCATCAATAGAATTGATTGATGTATTAAGTTTGTTCTGGTTAGTCATGAACAAAATTGATTTTGACATATTAAATTGTTGAAAAATATAATTGATTTTGCATTTATAATTGATTCTAACTCTTGAAGTTAATTTTTGAATCTAATTTGATTTTCACTTTAAAATAAAATCAATATTACAAAATCAATCATAATTTTTATAACCGCACAACCAAAGTTTAAGTTAATTGATAAGTGGCATCTAAGATGAAACACCATCTATATGCTTCATTTGTGATAAAAAAAAATTTTTTTACATCAAACTCATTCCAATATAATGGATAGGAGAATAAGACATCAACCACATTTGAGAAATTCAGTTTTTCACAAGATGCTTAAATGGTGAATTTATGGAAGTTTCTAGTAGGGTTTAGAAAAATAGAAAAAACAAATATGAAAATATAAAATAGAGAAGAAAAAATAATTTTGTATTATGCTACTCTTTATAAAATTTGGGGGTAATTTACCCCAAATGACATATATTAATGAAATCTAACTACTTAAAATAAAATTTTAATATCACATATTAACTCAAAACATAAGATATAAAGTCTACGATTTTTTTTTCATTTATAAAGTGTTCAAAATCTAATTTTTCATCCAAGATGAAAATTATTATTCACACTTGACATACCAATATTTTACTATTCAAAGATCAAATTATTATTTTTTCTTCGATTTAATTTTATTTTTTAAGATTTTAAATTAATATATAATTTTAAAGTTTAATTTATATAAAAAAAAATCATTGACGCAGTTATTTGTGAGTAAATTACCCTCAACTTTATCGGGTAAATAAGAATTTACGAAAAAAATTTATATTAATTCAATTATAGTTTTAAACTCAAATAATTGTTAAATTTTAAAAAGAAAAAAAAAATCGGTTTTCTATTGTAATCCGTTTACTAGATACTATTTTTTGTTAAGAATTAGACAGTATATACATGTTAACTTAGATTTAGATCTAAATGCAAAAAATTATTTTTATAAAAATTATGTTTTATACATGGGTAGTTATGTTCATAAGGTAGCGGGAGAACAACCTAAAAGACATAAAAAAGTGTAAACCCTAAAAAACAGTGTAAGGATGTTTTAAATCGTGTAGGTTTGTTTAATTTATATTGACTGATACACTGATGAGAGATTTAATGGAACTCTCATTCTAAAAGTCACCTAATTGATAGAAAAAAAAAAAAAACTATGCTATGTTCACACCATATATTACATCGTAGATTTTAACATAAGGCAAATGTTCATACATAGAATTTAAGACAACATAAATTATTTAAAAATAGAACTTATGTATTGTATGCATGAAAATATGGTGTTGATGCAAAAAAAGGGTGTAAGCTTATCGTTTCTCTATTGATAGAAAATTAGTAAATCCATTATTATATATAGAGAATCCACAAAATAACTAACTGTCTTCTAACAACTCTAACTAACTTTCACATGCCTAAGTAAAAATAAAAGTTAAATATATAAAACCTATGTAATGTTAGCAAGTTCTGTATTTAGCTCTTGTAAAAGTTTTTTTTTGCAATGAGTTCTTTGTAATTTCTAGATTTCTTTAAGGGACTTCCTGACTGTCACATAGTAGAAAAGATTCTCTCTTGCTGTCTACGTGGCAGTTCACGTGGATTTTTCATTTTAATTTTAATTTTTTTTTTTTTAAAATTATTATTTTTAAACTTTTTTTTTAAATTTTTTTTTAATAATTCTATTACTGTTTTTATTATAAATACAACACCCCCTTAATATTAGCGAATTTTTATTTACCCCTCATAATAAAAGCAGTAACAAAATTATTTAAAAAATAATAATTTTCTTTAAAAAAAATTAAAAAATATTTATTCTGCATGGAATTATAAAATAATTTTTAAAAAAGAAAAATCCACGTGGACTGCCACGTAGGCAGCAAAAGAGAATCTTTGCTGCAATGTGGCAGTCAGGGGATCCCTTGAGGGAATCTAGAAATTAAAAGGGGGGATTGTAAAAAAAACTTTACCAGAGATTAAAAACAAAACTCGCTAACACTACAGAGATTTTATATATTTAACCCAAAAATAAATAGTTTTACACTGAAAATTGATAAAATGAGTTGAGAGAAAGCTATAGCAATATGTTAAATTGAACAAGAATAAGAGGAAAGTTGGTTAGAGATTGATAGGATAGAAATGAAAAGATACCGGGGAGATGAGAGATTGAAAGTAGCAACAGCCATGGTTTTGTTTGAGCAAAAATGAGAATGCAAGAAGAAACGTGTTGTGATATGGCTCTTAAACTGTGTTTATATAAAATTCAAAGTGTAATGCATACAAAATCTTTTTTGTGAGATCATTATATTTTAAGAAAACGTTTTATTTTTAATAAAACAATAATGCTTCATCTAGAATTCCACGTGATATATTTCTTTAATTATTTATTAAAATAATATGCTTATTTTAGTGGATAGAATACTTAATTCATGTAGCTGTTGAATCAACCATAATTTTTTATTGTGAATTATTTCGTTCAACAATGAATTCATTATATTTCATTATCATCTATGCTCTTATCTAATTTAATCTTATCTTTAAGAAAAATATTAATTAAAAATAAAAAAATTTAATTTTAAATTAGAATCAGTTCTATAGATAAAATCAATCCAATTAAAAAACAACTAAATCTATTGAAATTAGTGTCAATGGAGCTCTGCAATTCACTATTTTAAAATATAAATAGATTTTAAGTAAAAAAATAAAATACAAATACATTATCGTGTAACTTTTCGAAATAATTTGCATTAATGCATAAACTAAAAGTTCAAATTTTATTTGAGCTTTATGAAATGAAGTGATTAAAAAATCTGCAATTTAAATTTCACTTTTCATCTAAAATCTACCTAATTTAATTATTAATTAAACTAACAATTAGGCATGAAGTGAATTGAAGAGAATAAAAGTCACGAAAATGACTTGTATCAAACAAAAGGAGATTCCTTATGATATAATCTTCCTTTCTTGGTTTTCAATTAATAATTATTTAAGAGAAAACACTCAATGAAGATAACCAACATTTCACTATCACTAAATAACATGGATGGCAATATTTCAACTGTATTAAAATGGTAATAATTTTTTCGTGAATATCAACTGTATTCAAACATAATTTTTTATTGTGAATTATTTCGTTCAACAATGAATTCATTATATTTCATTATCATCTATGCTCTTATCTAATTTAATCTTATCTTTAAGAAAAATATTTATTTTTTCTGTTATGATTTATTTAAAAAGATTAATATAAAAATACTTTAAAAATTAGCAATTTCATTTTTTAAAATTAAATATTTATTTATTTTTGATGAATTTTCATTTTTAAATTTTTTTAACTTGCATGATTATGTTTATACACAAGTTAATAACATCATTTTTATTAATTTTTAAAATTCAATAATTTGAATGAGAAATATGTTGGAACAATTAGGATTTTTAAGAAAGAGGAGAGAAGAAAAAGAGAGAAACTGAATTGTAAAAAATAGAATTTGTATTGAGTGAGTTGTTATTTGTTACATCATACAATGCCCTTTATATAGGAAACAAAAACTCAGGCTCAAAACTCTACAAATCGACCCAAACCCAAAACATACAAAGTGTAAAATACAAAGTTACAAGTTACACTCAACATAACAATTATATGTTGTATTCAACTTTGTTGAATACAACTGACTCTTACTACTTCGACTGGCTACTTCAACGCAGTCGAATACTATTTCGATAGAACATCGAATTACAACTTCTAACTCACTCCCTAATTCATGTTCTCGAGACTTCTCATTCTGATGTTTCTCTTCAACTCATTGAACTTGACTTTCTTCATGGGTTTGGTGAGTACGTCGGCTGGTTGCCATTCTGTCTTGCAATGCTCAAGTTCACGTTTTCCTTTGTTAACTTGATTCGTCAAAAAATGATACATTCTCTCTATGTGTTTACTTCGACTATGACACAACGAATGATTTGTCAATTCGATTGCTGACTTATTGTTGACAAACAACATCATCTTCTTGGGTTCCATATTCTTGAGCTTTTCAAGCAACATCTCTATCCATGCTCAAATTCAATGCATCTACGTACTCAGATTCACATGATGACAAAGCCACAATGCTTTTCTTCCTTGAGCTCCAAGAGATTGGAGCACATTCGATCATGATTATATAGCTTGCAGTACTCTTCTTCTCGTCTTTATCTCCATTAAAATCTGAATTAGTGTAGCCATATACCTTCACATCTATGCATGCCCTCTTTTGTCTTGGTATTGACACACCATGATTAATTGTACCCTTTATGATTCTCAACAACCTCTTCATTGCTATGAGATGACATTCTTGTGGTTTCTCCATGAATTTACTCAACATTCCAACACTTTGATAGATATCTGGCCTGGTATTGCAAAGGTACCTCAAGGATCCAATGATTTGTTTGTACAGTGTCGCACTTGCAAACTCATCACCTGTCTCCTTCCTCAACTTTTCTCCAATTTCTAATGGCATGACAACTGCATTACAGTTGCTCATCTTGAACCTTTTTAAGATATCTTGGGCATACTTCTTCTGGTGCAAGAATACTGCTTCACATGTGTCTTTGAACTTCATGCCTAAGAAGTATGACTAGTTCCCTAGGTCGGACATTTCAAACTCTTGCATCAGCTTCGAGTTGACTTTTCTTATCTCACCTTCATCTGCACCTGTAATAAGAAAATCATCTACATACAGGCATAACATGATTCGATTGACTCTATCAACATCATTGACATGCACTCTATGTTTAGAGACACGCTTTGTGAAACCTGCTTCGATTTAGAAGCCATCTATTCTCTTATTCCAAGCCCTCGGGGCTTGTTTTAAGCCATATACAGTCTTCCTCAATTTGTACACTTTTGACTCCGGCCCTTTGATATAAAATCCTGGTGGTTTACTGACATAGACTTTTTTCCTAAGGTCCATTCGAAAAAGCGAATTTTACATCCCACTGTTGTATCTTCGACCCTCTGTGTGTTGTTGTCGACATAACAATCCTGATTGTCTCCAAGCTTGCAACAGGTGCGTAGACTTCGTCAAAATTAATACCAGATTTTTACAGAAAACCTCTTGCCATTATTCTTTCCTTATGCTTGGGAATCTCACTATTTGGCCCTCCTTTCAGCTTGTAGACCCAATCCACATCAATTGGGTTCTTGCTATCTCTTTCGAGAAGCTCCCATGTCTTATTTTTCTCGATTTCCTTAGTTCTTTTTTCATGGCTTCTCACCAATTCAAATCATTCATGGCTTGATCCAAATTAATTGGTTCTATTTCAGCCATCATCATCGCTTATTCAATTAAGCCAGCAACTGCATCAACAACTTGATTTGAAAATCTCTCATATCCAGCTAGCCTTATCGACACATTTCTCGTTCTAATCGACCTTCTGACATTTTTCTCAGGTGGTTCTTCACTTCGATTGGTTGTGACTTCATTCTATTAATCTTCATCTTCAAATATAGTTGTGACAGTAGTCTGTTCATGTCAAATTGACTCATGAGTCCAGTTCCATCCTTTGCTTTCGTAAACCAGAAAATATCGACTGGTCACTTTTTTATCATCATCTAGAGAATACAACTTGTATGCACCATTCGAATGATAACCTATTAACACCATGATCTGGATTTAAGTATCTAGCTTTTTCCTCAATTGCTCAGGTATATGCCCAAAGCACATTGATCCAAATCTTTAAAGATGACTAACATTTGGCTTCCATCCTGTCCAAGCCTCATAAGGTGTCCTATCGACCAACTTCTTCATTGGACATCTATTTAGTATGTAACCTGCTGTCAAAACTACTTTTCCCCAAAATCTCTTCGGCATTTCTCTAGCTTTCAACATACTTCTGGCCATGTTCAGTATACTTTGATTTTTCCTCTCAGCAATACCATTATGTTGAGGAATATAGGGTGCAATGACCTCATGCTCTATACCTTCCTCGTTTCAAAACTTAGCAAATTCTCTAGAGTTGTATTCACCACCACCATCAGTTCTCAGTTTCTTTAACTTGCATCCACTTTTTTTATCGATATGCAACTTAAACTTCTTGAATTGTGAGAATATCTCACCTTTTTTTTCAATAAGATAAATATGTTAGAACAAGATTTGTTCTGATCAATATTCTTAGTTGTGATGATAACAAGGATATGAATTTTGTGTGAGATAATGTGGTACTCTAATACATTGCAATTTCCCTTTCAGGAAATATATAAAGAGTATGCACCAATCAGCGCTCAGAAGCTTTGTCTCAGAAGGTTCAGCATGCAACATCAAAACATGGTCTGGCAAGACATCAGAAGATGGTCAAGGCAGAATCAGAACATGGGTCTATGGAAGCATCAGAAGAACTTGAGATCAGAAGCAGTAGCACTGAAGTTCTAATGGTATCACGCTCAGAAGCACTTCAAGGTCAGAAGACAAGAAGATGCTTTGCACCAAGCTGTTTGACTCTGATGATTTTCAAACGTTGTATTCTCAAACATCAGATCAGAAGAAAGTACAAGTGGCAGGCTACGCTGACTGACAAAAGGAACGTTGGAAGCTATTAAAGGCAACGTCAGTAGACACAGCGTGAACAAGGCTCGAGGTAGTTGACAAAAGCGTGAAACATTAAATGCAATGCTGTACGGAATACGCAAAGCATTAAATGCACCCAACGGTCATCTTCTCAAGCGCCTATAAATATGAAGTTCTGATGAGAAGCAAGGTTGACGATTTGCTAACAATTAACTTGCTGAAACGCTGTTCAAACTCAAAGCTCAGAAACTTCATCTTCATCAAAGCTCACTACATTGCTGTTGTAATATATTAGTGAGATTAAGCTTAAACGTTAAGAGAAATATCACTGTTGTGATTATAGCTTTTCAGAAGCATTTGTAATACTCTTAGAATTGATTACATTAATTTGTAAGTAACTAGAGTGATCAAGTGTTGATCAGAATACTCTAGGAAGTCTTAGCTTGTGTCTAAGCAGTTGTAATTAGAGTGATCACGTGGTGGTCAGGATACTCTAAGAAAGTCTTAGCTTGTGTCTAAGCATTTGTTCCTGGAGTGATCAGGTTGTGATCAGGATACTCTAGAAGACTTAGTCGCGGACTAAGTGGAAAACCATTGTAATCTGTTGCGATTAGTGGATTAAATCCTCAGGTGAGGTAAATCACTCCGTGGGGGGTGGACTGGAGTAGTTTAGTTAACAACGAACCAGGATAAAAATAACTGTGCATATTGTTTTTATCGTTCAAGTTTTTAGACTACACTTATTCAAACCCCCCCTTTCTAAGTGTTTTTCTATCCTTCAATTGGTATCAGAGCGCCGGTTCTAAGGTGCAAGCACTTAACCGTGTTTAGAAAAGATTCAGGAAGAGAAAAACGCTTCAGTAAAAGATGGCTGGTGAAGTTCATACAAATCCAACTGCATCTACATCTGGCTCTGCTGAGCAATACAACGGTAACAATGGTTATACTAGACCACCAGTATTTGATGGTGAAAACTTTGAATACTGGAAAGATAAACTGGAAAGTTACTTTCTTGGTCTAGATGCTGATCTATGGGATCTTCTGTTGGATGGTTACAAACATCCTGTTAAAGCTACTGGTGTAAGGCTCACGAGAAGCGAAATGACTGATGATCAAAAGAAAGATTTCAAAAATCATCACAAATGCAGGACTGTTTTGCTGAATGCTATCTCTCATGCTGAGTATGAGAAGATATCTAACAAGGAAACGACCCATGACATATATGAGTCCTTGAAAATGACTCATGGAGGAAATGCTCAAGTCAAGGAGACTAAAGCTCTTGCTCTAATCCAGAAATATGAAGCCTTCAAGATGGAGGATGATGAAGATATTGAGAAGATGTTTTCAAGATTTCAAACTCTGACTGCTGGATTGAGAGTTCTCGACAAAGGCTACACCAAGGCTGATCATGTAAAGAAGATCATCAGAAGTTTGCCCAGAAGATGGGGCCCAATGGTGACTGCATTCAAGATTGCGAAGAATCTGAATGAAGTTTCTTTGGAAGAGCTGATCAGTGCCCTGAGGAGTCATGAGATTGAACTTGACGCTAATGAACCTCAGAAGAAAGGTAAGTCTATTGCTTTAAAATCTAATGTTAAAAAATGCACTAACGCTTTTCAGGCTAGAGAAGAAGATCCTGAAGAATCAGAATCTGAAGAAGAAGATGAACTGTCCATGATCTCCAGAAGGGTAAACCAACTCTGGAAGAGCAAGCAAAGGAAGTTCAGAGGCTTCAGAAGTTCAAAGAAATTTGAACGAGGAGAATCTTCTGGTGACAGAAGATCTGACAAGAAGAAGGCTGTCTGCTATGAGTGCAATGAGCCTGGACATTACAAGAATGAGTGTCCGAAACTTCAGAAGGAGAATCCCAAGAAGAAGTTTCATAAGAAGAAAGGTCTTATGGCAACATGGGATGATTCTGAATCAGAATCAGGATCAGACTCTGAAGGAGAGCAGGCAAATTTTGCGCTGATGGCGACAGAAGATGATGGATCAGAATCTACATCAGAATCAGATTCTGAAGAGGTATTTTCTGAACTATCTAGAGAAGAGTTAGTTTCCAGTCTAACAGAGCTTCTTGAATTAAAAGCTCATCTTAGTATCAAATACAAAAAGCTGAAAAAGCAATTTGAATTTGAAACTAAGAAGCTTGAGTTGGAAAATTCTGAATTAAAAGAAAAAGTTTTAAAATTATCCAATAATGTTGGATCTCCTTCTGATTCAGAAAAATACACTCCCAGTCTGAATCATATTCTGAAAGAATATGATTTAAGTTTCTGGAAGTTCTTATCTAGAAGTATTGGCAGAAGTCAGCTAGCTTCTATGATATATGCTGTGTCTGGGAACAAGAGAGTTGGCATTGGTTATGAGGGTGAAATCCCATACAAGCTTGAATCTGTGGATGATATGAAAATATCATACAAGCCTCTGTATAACCAATTTAAATTTGGCCACTCCCATGATATTAAGCACACATCACATGCACAAAGTTTTCACATAACACACACCAAGAAGCATGTGACACAACCTAAGAAATATCATGGAACTCAGAATAAGAAGTATCATACTGTTCCTCCTGCTAAATATTTTGCTAAACCCAAGTTCAATCAGAACTTGAGGAGAACTAAAAAGAAAGGACCCAAGAGGATGTGGGTACCTAAGGAAAAGATTATTCCTATTGCAGATATCCTTGGCTGCAAAGAAGGAAAAGCACAACATGTCATGGTACCTGGACTCTGGATGCTCGCGACACATGACAGGAAGAAGGTCTATGTTCCAAGACCTGGTGCTTAAATCTGCTGGAGAAGTGAAATTCGGAGGAGATCAGAAGGGCAAAATTATTGGCTCAGGAACTATAAAGTCTGGTAACTCTCCTTCTATTTCTAATGTTCTTCTAGTAGATGGATTAGCTCATAACTTATTGTCCATAAGTCAATTAAGTGACAATGGTTATGACATAATCTTTAATCAAAAGTCTTGCAAGGCTGTAAGTCAGAAGGATGGCTCAATCCTATTTACATGCAAGAGAAAGAACAACATTTATAAGACAGATCTTCAGGATCTTAAGAATCAGAAGGTGACTTGTCTTATGTCTGTTTCTGAAGAGCAATGGGTCTGGAACAGAAGATTAGGACATGCTAGTTTGAGAAAGATTTCTCAGATTAACAAACTAAATCTGGTCAGAGGACTCCCCAATCTGAAATTCAAATCAGATGCTCTTTGTGAAGCATGTCAGAAGGGCAAGTTCTCCAGACCTGCATTCAAGTCTAAGAATGTTGTTTCTTCCTCAAGGCCGTTAGAACTCTTACACATTGATCTGTTTGGCCCAGTCAAAACAGCATCTGTCAGAGGGAAGAAATATGGATTAGTCATCGTTGATGATTATAGCCGCTGGACGTGGGTAAAGTTCTTGAAACACAAGGATGAGTCTCATTTAGTGTTCTTTGAATTCTGCACTCAGATTCAATCTGAGAAAGAGTGTAAAATCATAAAGGTCAGAAGTGATCATGGTGGCGAATTTGAGAACAGATTCTTTGAGGAGTTCTTCAAAGAAAATGGTATTGCCCATGATTTCTCTTGCCCCAGAACTCCACAGCAAAATGGAGTTGTAGAGCGAAAGAATAAGACTCTACAAGAAATGGCCAGAACCATGATCAATGAAACCAATATGGCTAAGCATTTCTGGGCAGAAGCAATTAACACTGCATGCTATATTCAGAATAGAATCTCTATCAGACCTATTCTAAATAAGACTCCTTATGAATTGTGGAAGAACAGAAAGCCCAACATTTCATATTTCCATCCTTTTGGATGTGTATGTTTTATTCTGAATTCTAAAGATCATCTTGGTAAGTTTGATTCCAAAGCACAAAAATGTTTCCTTCTTGGATATTCTGAACGCTCTAAAGGCTACAGAGTATACAATACTGAAACATTGATTGTAGAAGAATCAATCAATATCAGGTTTGATGATAAGCTTGGTCTTGAAAAACCAAAGCAGTTTGAGAATTTTGCAGATTTTGATATTGATATATCAGAAGTTGAAGAATCAAGAAGCAAAGCTGCAGAAGCTGGCAGTCTCAGAAGCAATGGATCAGAAGATCAAGTTGCTGCATCTTTAGAGAATCTTAGGATTTCTGAAGAACCAACTATCAGAAGATCACCTAGACTTGCCTCAGCTCATTCAGAAGATGTGATCCTTGGAAAGAAAGATGATCCTATCAGAACAAGGGCATTCCTTAAGAACAATGCAGAATGTCAATTAGGTCTTGTTTCTTTGATCGAGCCAACTTCTGTTGATCAAGCTCTAGAAGATCCAGACTGGATAATTGCCATGCAAGAAGAACTAAATCAGTTTACAAGGAATGATGTATGGGACTTGGTTCCTAGACCAAAAGGATTTAACATCATCGGTACTAAGTGGGTTTTCAGAAACAAGCTAAGTGAGAAAGGTGAAGTGGTAAGAAACAAAGCCAGACTGGTTGCTCAGGGTTATAGTCAGCAAGAAGGGATTGATTATACAGAAACCTTTGCACCAATGGCCAGGTTAGAATCTATTCGTCTATTAATTTCTTTTGCCACTCAACACAACATCACTCTTTATCAGATGGATGTCAAGAGTGCCTTCTTAAATGGTTATATAGATGAAGAAGTTTATGTTCACCAACCTCCTGGTTTTGAAGACTCCATGTCTCCAAATCATGTTTTCAAATTAAAGAAATCATTATACGGATTGAAACAAGCTCCCAGAGCTTGGTATGAACGTTTGAGTTCTTTCCTTCTGGAAAATGATTTCACTAGAGGAAAAGTGGACACTACTCTCTTTTGTAAAACATTTAAAAAGGATATTTTAATTTGTCAAATATATGTTGATGATATTATCTTTGGAACATCTAATGCTACACTTGGAAAGGAGTTTGCTGAGTCTATGCAGGCTGAATTTGAAATGAGCATGATGGGAGAACTCAAGTATTTCCTTGGGATTCAAATCAACCAAACTTCCTATGGAACCTATGTTCATCAAACGAAGTATGTGAAAGAACTTCTGAAGAAGTTTAATCTTTCTGAAAGCAAAGAAGCCAAAACTCCTATGCATCCAACATGTGTACTGGGTAAGGATGAGGTAAGTAAGAAGGTAGATCAGAAGTTGTACAGAGGTATGATTGGATCTCTTCTATATCTAACTGCTTCTAGACCTGACATTCTCTTTAGTGTTTGTTTGTGTGCTCGATTCCAATCAGATCCAAGAGAATCTCATTTAACAGCGGTTAAAAGAATTATAAGGTATCTGAAAGGTACTACTAATGTTGGTTTAGTTTACAGAAGATCTAAAGACTACAACTTAGTAGGATTCTGTGATGCTGACTATGCTGGAGATAGAATAGAAAGAAAGAGCACTTCTGGAAGTTGTCAATTTCTTGGAAGTCATCTGATCTCATGGTACAGCAAGAAGCAAGCTACTATTGCCCTCTCAACAACAGAAGTAGAATATGTTGCTGCTGCTGGTTGTAGCACACAAATGCTCTGGATGAGAAGTCAGCTGGAAGATTATCAGATATATGAGAGTAACATTCCTATTTTCTGTGATAATACTTCTGCTATATGTTTATCTAAGAATCCTATTTTACATTCAAAAGCTAAACATATTGAGATTAAACATCATTTCATAAGGGACTATGTTCAGAAGGGTGTTATATCTTTAAACTTTGTGGATACAGACCATCAATGGGCTGATATCTTTACAAAACCCATTGCTGAAGATAGGTTTAAGTTCATTCTGAAGAATATCAGTATGGATTTATGCCCAGAATGAGAAGATGAGAAGATCTTATGTATGAGTATCTTCTGAAATGAAATTGGATTTTTTTTATAAGAAGTTCTGATTGAAATCAATTAGAAATTGTGATTCAGTTATTACTAACGTTTCATTGTCTAAGTTGATTCAGAATCTCTTTAAAAGCAAAACAGCTGTAACTGGCTATCCAGATGGTAAACACGTGTTCACTATTTCTGGACAAGCGTGCGTGCAGTTGAGGGGACGTCTACTTAGGTAACTGTGCAAATCTCGTCTTTTGTCATTATTATCTCTCCTCACGTCATGTTACATTAAATGTCATTCTTCATTTCTTTTATTATCCTTCTTGTTGAAATCAATGAAAAGTTATTTATGTTTCTTTCCTTTTGTCTCTTGCTTTACATCTGAATCTTTTATGCTTTTTGATGTTATGACAAAAAGGGGGAGACAATATATGATAAATGATCTGATTAATATTATCAGTTACCGAGTAAAAAGGCTCCACATTTACTAACAGAACTTGCAAAGTTCTATGTTTTTAAGTTGTGTTGTTGCAGGAATCAAAGATTCAAGATCAACATAAGAAGCAACAAAATGGATCAATGGGCTGATATCTTTACAAAACCCATTGCTGAAGATAGGTTTAAGTTCATTCTGAAGAATATCAGTATGGATTTATGCCCAGAATGAGAAGATGAGAAGATCTTATGTATGAGTATCTTCTGAAATGAAATTGGATTTTTTTTATAAGAAGTTCTGATTGAAATCAATTAGAAATTGTGATTCAGTTATTACTAACGTTTCATTGTCTAAGTTGATTCAGAATCTCTTTAAAAGCAAAACAGCTGTAACTGGCTATCCAGATGGTAAACACGTGTTCACTATTTCTGGACAAGCGTGCGTGCAGTTGAGGGGACGTCTACTTAGGTAACTGTGCAAATCTCGTCTTTTGTCATTATTATCTCTCCTCACGTCATGTTACATTAAATGCCATTCTTCATTTCTTTTATTATCCTTCTTGTTGAAATCAATGAAAAGTTATTTATGTTTCTTTCCTTTTGTCTCTTGCTTTACATCTGAATCTTTTATGCTTTTTGATGTTATGACAAAAAGGGGGAGACAATATATGATAAATGATCTGATTAATATTATCAGTTACCGAGTAAAAAGGCTCCACATTTACTAACAGAACTTGCAAAGTTCTATGTTTTTAAGTTGTGTTGTTGCAGGAATCAAAGATTCAAGATCAACATAAGAAGCAACAAAATGGATCAAGCTCTTGGATTCTTGAAGCAAGCTGAGTGCTAGGAAGCTTCAGAATCAGAAGCAAGAAGGAAGAATGATCAGAAATAGCTCTTGGATTCTTGAAGCAAGCTGAGTGCTAGGAAGCTTCAGAATCAGAAGCAAGAAGGAAGAATGATCAGAAATAGCTCTTGGATTCTTGAAGCAAGCCGAGTGCTAGGAAGCTTCAGAATCAGAAGCAAGAAGGAAGAATGATCAGAAATTCTGATAATAGAATATGATCCAAATCATTGTCTATTTGCTCTGATACATTGTCTATTGGATCTGATATATTCTATATGGCTTATATGGCTCTGATACATATTTTGTGTTCTGATACACATTTTATGTTCTAACTCATTCATGCTGACTTTTGTCGTTTAGTTTTGTTCTGTAACATTTCAGGATGTAGAGATGCTCTGATGATGTTCTGGTACATTCAACAATGTTCTGATACAATCTAGCATGAAGTGATGTAAGAAGAAATTCAAAGCTCTAAAGCTATCCGAGGGAAGCAGAAATCAGAAGCTGTGAATGTTCTAAAGATCCAGAAAACTCAAGTTCTGAAGCTGTCCTAAATGGAAGCATGAATCAGAAGCTGTGAATGTTCTGAAGATCAAAGAAATTCAAGTTCTGAAGCTGTCCTAAATGGAAGCAGGAATCAGAAGCTGTGAATGTTCTGAAGATCAAAGAAATTCAAGTTCTGAAGCTGTCCTAAATGGAAGCAGGAATCAGAAGCTGTGAGTGTTCTAGGGATCTAAAGAAATTCAAGTTCTGAAGCTGTCCAATGGAAGCAGAAGTCAGAAGCTATGAATTATCAGAAGACAGAAGCTTATGTGATCGTCTCTACCGAAATAATCAGGGAAGTCTTTTATTATTAAAGTTCTTCGAGTATTTATTTCAGGGGGAGATTATTCATCTCAGGGGGAGATTGTTAATCTCAGGGGGAGACATATTCACATGCTTATGCTATAGCTGTGTAATTTGTCTTTAGCCGTCTGCTCTTTCTGATCGCAAATTCATATCATTTATATATGTTTTTGTCATCATCAAAAAGGGGGAGATTGTTAGAACAAGATTTGTTCTGATCAATATTCTTAGTTTTGATGATAACAAGGATATGAATTTTGTGTGAGATAATGTGGTACTCTAATACATTGAAATTTCCCTTTCAGGAAATATATAAAGAGTATGCACCAATCAGCGCTCAGAAGCTTTGTCTCAGAAGGTTCAGCATGCAACATCAAAACATGGTCTGGCAAGACATCAGAAGATGGTCAAGGCAGAATCAGAACATGGGTCTATGGAAGCATCAGAAGAACTTGAGATCAGAAGCAGTAGCACTGAAGTTCTAATGGTATCACGCTCAGAAGCACTTCAAGGTCAGAAGACAAGAAGATGCTTTGCACCAAGCTGTTTGACTCTGATGATTTTCAAACGTTGTATTCTCAAACATCAGATCAGAAGAAAGTACAAGTGGCAGGCTACGCTGACTGACAAAAGGAACGTTGGAAGCTATTAAAGGCAACGTCAGTAGACACAGCGTGAATAAGGCTCGAGGTAGTTGACAAAAGCGTGAAACATTAAATGCAATGCTGTACGGAATACGCAAAGCATTAAATGCACCCAACGGTCATCTTCTCAAGCGCCTATAAATATGAAGTTCTGATGAGAAGCAAGGTTGACGATTTGCTAACAATTAACTTGTTGAAACGCTGTTCAAACTCAAAGCTCAGAAACTTCATCTTCATCAAAGCTCACTACATTGCTGTTGTAATATATTAGTGAGATTAAGCTTAAACGTTAAGAGAAATATCACTGTTGTGATTATAGCTTTTCAGAAGCATTTGTAATACTCTTAGAATTGATTACATTAATTTGTAAGTAACTAGAGTGATCAAGTGTTGATCAGAATACTCTAGGAAGTCTTAGCTTGTGTATAAGCAGTTGTAATTAGAGTGATCACGTGGTGGTCAGGATACTCTAAGAAAGTCTTAGCTTGTGTCTAAGCATTTGTTCCTGGAGTGATCAGGTTGTGATCAGGATACTCTAGAAGACTTAGTCGCGGACTAAGTGGAAAACCATTGTAATCTGTTGCGATTAGTGGATTAAATCCTCAGGTGAGGTAAATCACTCCGTGGGGGTGGACTGGAGTAGTTTAGTTAACAACGAACCAGGATAAAAATAACTGTGCATATTGTTTTTATCGTTCAAGTTTTTAGACTACACTTATTCAAACCCCCCCTTTCTAAGTGTTTTTCTATCCTTCAAAATCCCCATATATCTAGTAAATTCATTGATGAAAGTTAGAAAGTAACAATTAATTCAATTCAACCTAACTTCAAAAGGTCCACATACGTCAGAATGAACAAGATCTAGCTTTTCTTTCAACTTTATGGGCAAGTCATGCTTAAATTCTTTTCTAGCTTGCTTTGTTGGCAGTATTCCTTACACATCTAAATTGGTTCAGTTACTTGAGGTAAACCATACACCATCTTCTTCTGGTTAAGCATTCCTAAACTTATGAACTTTAGATGTCCATACCTATGGTGCCTTGTCTTCATCTGTAGTCGAAGCAAGACATTGATGACCAACTATGTTGATCTCTACTCTGAAGGTTTTGTTTTCTTCCTATGGTGCCTTCAGAGTTAACCTCTCATTACCATCATACACCTTCATCTGATACTTTTCAAGCTTCATGTTGTATCCTTTGGCGGGTAATTGTCCTACGCATATCAAGTTACTTGTTATCGAAGGTACATACGATACATCATGATGCTGACTTTTCGACCCTTCTTTCTGACCACAAATATGTATCCTTTTCCACCTGATGTAGTGTACCTCCTATCTACAAACTTTATCACCTTCTTAACTGATTCATCTAACTTAGTGAACTATTTTTTATTACCAGTCATGTGTTTACTGCATCCTGAATTCATGTACCACAAATTTGTTTGCTCGGTTTTTGACTGAGTGTTGGCCATGAGTAACACATCATCAGAATCATTATCTCTAGCATGTGCATACTGCACTTCATCGCTATCTTTCTCTTGTGCTTCCTTCTTTCTTCGACATTCTCGAGCATAATGGCCAAATCATTGACACTTGTAACACTGCACCTCCTCCATGTCAACTTTCTTCCCAGAATACTTGTTGCCCATGCCTTTATTAGATGATTCTTTGAATTCTTGCTTGACTTCTCATCATTAGCAAGATTCTTTCCCTTCTTCTCCTTCTCTTTTTCACATTTTTGATGAATCTTGCTTGCAGTGCTTGTTCAACCACCTTCTCCCTTTCCGAGTTCCTCTGCTTCAGCCTCATCTCATGAGCCTCTAGTGAAGCTTGAAGTTCTTCCAACTTCATCTTAGATATGTTCTTGAATCTTCAATTGACACTACAATATAATCAAAATTTACAGTCAAAGATCTCAACACTTTCTCAATCTTCTGCAAATTGTTGATTGATTCACCACACGCCTTCATCTGGTTTGTCAACAACACCACGCATGAAAAATATTTCAAGAATGATTCATCTTCCTTCATCTGAGTCATCTCGAATTTCTTTCTCAACATCCGCAACTTCACTCTTTTTTATTTTTTCTTCTCCGCCATAGAAGCTTTTTAACTTGTCCCACTATTCTTTAATCGTTTCTTCTTCAATAATCTTCTTGAACACGTTAGGATCTACACACCGGTGAATCAAGAATAGATTTTTTCCATCTTTATTTCTTTTATCCTTATGCGCAACCTTTTGTTCATCATCCACATTCACTTCCAATGCTGGTACTCCATCGTTCACGACTTCAGACGCATCTTGAAATTTTAAGACGACATTCATCTGCGCAACCCACCCTTTGTAATTCTCTCATTTGAAAACCGATAGATTCACTAAAAAAATTCGTTGATGTTGTATAATCGTTTGCCATTACAGATTCTCTCTGAATCACAACCCAGACTCTTTGATACTAATTTGTTGGAACAATTAAGGTTTTCAAGAAAGATGAGAGGAGAAGAAAAAGAAGAGAGAAACTGAATTGTAAAAAATAGGATTTGTATTGAGTGAGTTGTTATTTACATCATACTATCCCCTTTATATAGGCAACTAAAACTCATGACTAAAACTCTACAAATCTCAAACCCATAACATATAAAGTGTAAAATACAAAGCTACAAATTACATTTCGACATAACACTTGTATGATGTATTCGACTTTGTCGAATACAACTGATTCCTACTACTTCGACTGGTTACTTCGACACAGTGAAATACTATCTTTCCACAAAACATCAAATTACAACTTCTAACAAAATAAAAGGAAGAAATTTCCAAAAGACAGAAAAAATATTACTTAATGAGATTAAATAGAAATAGAAACAAAATATGTGATTAATAATTTTAAATATAATTAATTGCAGTTAACATTAATAAGACTTAGTTGTAAGTTGTGAATAAAATATAATTTTTTTAATATAGAAAGATAATTTTAAATAACATTTTTCTAAAGAAAAAGGTAATTTTTTTGACAAGAGAAGATTAGATCATTTCATTAATAATAATATTCTAAATACATGTTGGAATATCAGTAAAATTATGAAAATTAGCAAGAGATGGAGCCACCCGTGCAAGAACATGAGCAACCTCATTGGTTTGTCTTCTAACGAACTTAACATGAGAGTTTCTAAAGAAGAGAGTAATCAGCCTTTTAAAATCGCCAACCGCCAATAATAGCTCCGAAATTCGAATCATTAGGCTTCGCAGAATTCACATTATCCACAACTTGCTTTGCATCTAATTCAAAATCCATATTGTCGAAGCCCAGATTAATTACCCACTTTATAGCTGTCAAAAAACCTATAGCTTCTCCAATAACCACATCAGTACAATGTGAAAACGTTTCTGTTAGAAAAAAGAAAAAAGTATGTAAGAATAACTTTATTCATATTATTTAAAAATTATTTTAAATTTATTTAGAGGTTAATTAAGAAAGAGCAATTTATTAATTCAAGAGTTGAATTAATAGCAAATGTTATAAGAGGCAGGTAGGAGCCAGTGCACCCCTCATTTTTTTTATATTAGTATTACTGTTGTATATTATCCATTTTTCAGATACCGGAGGATTGGTTAGAGATGAAAAGATTGTTTATATAAAATTCAAAGTGTCCTGTATTTAGCAATGTATACAAAATCTTTTTTGTTAGATCATACAATCAGCAGTTTTTCATATTTTAAGAAATCGTTTTATTTTAATTAAAAAACTGTGTTTCATTCATGTAAATGTTGAATCAACCATAATTTTTAATTGTGAATTATTTCGTTCAACAATAAATTAATTATATTTCATTATATTCTATGCTCTGAGCTAGCTTGCCAGTTCAATCTTATCTTTAAGAAAAATGTTAGCTTTTACTCTTAAAATTTATTTTAAAAAGATTAATATAAAAAATTTATTTTAAAATTTAGTATATTCACTTTTAAAAATTAAATATTATTTTTTATATGATGAATTATTATTTTTAAATTTTGTTTAACTAGCATGTTTATGTTTATACACAAGTTAAGAAGATTACTCTTATTTATTTTTCAAATTCAATAATTTCAATGAGTGATGAAAGAGATGAAGTTTTAAAAAGACGGAAAAAATAATATTTTTAAATTAATTAATTGCAATTAAAATAAATATAATTTATTTGTAAATTGTGAATAAAATATAGTTTTTTTAATATAAAAAGCAAACTCTAAATACTATATTTTTTAAAAAGACCTATAAATATATCTTTATTCATATTATGTTAATAAATTACTTTGAACTTATCTAGAGATAACTAAGAAAAAGCAATTTAATAATTTAACAGTTGAGTTAAGTACTTTTTAAGTTATAAAACAAAGTAATTCTTCGTGATTTCTATTCTAATAATTTTGTTACTTGATTTTAATTTCAACTGCAGGTTCCTTATTGTATTAAACACACATTGTAAAAATGGTCTAAATCAATATTTTAAAAATTGAACCGGAGAAAGAACCGTTAAAGCATGCAGGTCATGGTTCAATCGATTTAATCGTAGTTGAACTGTATATTAATTTAAACTAAAAAAAATATATTATTAAATATCCTAATAAAATTAATTTATATCATAATTTGAAAATAAAATTCTCAAATAAATACATAGATATTGATAAACAAGCTTACAAAAGAAGAAGAATGCAATGTAAGATCCAATAACAAATTATAAAATTAATTATGGACCAATATGTATATATTTGTCTTAATTGCTTAACTCAAAGCCATAATTTCTTCATCAGTATAATTCTTCAAATCTCTTTAAAGACCAACATTGTTATTTCGTGTCCACAAACATTACATTATTTCTTCTCTTTCTATTACATTAACATTGTCTTGTGTCTTTTAATTTTATTCTTTATTTTCCATCTATACAATTTTAAATGTTTGCTATAATTAATTTTTAGATTTAAACAAAGAAATAAAATGAAGTAAAACATAAAAAATTATCTTTGATTTTTTTAACCGACTGGGTCACCAAAACCGGTCCCAATTTTACGGTTATTTTGGCTTTTTGCGCTTGAAGCAATTTTATTTCAATTTTATAGACCTAACTGTTTATTGATCCAAACTGAACCGAATTAGACAATGGTTCAAGGTTCAATCGGCCAGATCAATCCGAGTTTTAAAACGTTGGTCTAAATAGTGAAAGACTATGAAATTTCAATGACATGCCATTGAAGACTGAATTAAACACAAAATAAGTAAGAATGCGTTGAACTAGTATAAACACTAGTGCACTATTCTCGTTCCCTATCTCCTTTTAATTTTTTGTATAGGTTACTTGTGTAGATTTTTATCGCTTTAGTAGAATCGTGTGTTGTAAGCACTTAATATGTTTATAGGGATTTGTTGTATAAGATTAAACCGATAATATATTAAATCACATGGTTCATTTTCAAACCTATAATATTAAATTGATTAATTGATTGATAAAGTTCAATTTAGATATATGCTCAAATTGAATTTGTATTGATTAATTTATTGATTGACTAAGATTTTCATTAATCCTTATTTTATTTCATTAAAAGTTTAGTAAATGAAAATAAAGTAATATATTATAATACTCCCAAATATAATGGTTCCTCTACTATTGAAGTAATTGATGCTAGAAATCTCAATTAATTATCATATATATTGGTTCTTTTGGTGCAATGTGATTGAATACATTAGGAGAGAAAGCGGACATAAAACCTTAGATAGGCTCTTCAAAATAGTAGGTTATACGGACTGGTCCGATTTATTTTGAATATTTTTTTACCCACCTCCTAACCTTCTTATCCACCTCTGGCAAAATTACCAAAATACCCCTTATTTCGGAAATACATTTCCGAAAACGTACTTTTATTGGAAAAAAAAAGGTATTTTCGGAAATGCACTTCCAAAAACACGAAAAAAAAAGGTGTTTTCGGAGATGCATTTCTGAAAACACCCCCTTTTTTGAGTTTTCAGAGATGCATTTCCGAAAACACCCCTTTTTGGGAGAGGGAGGTGTTTTCGGAGATGCATATCCGAAATATTCCAAGACCAAATTGGTCTTGGAATGTTTCGGATATACACTTCCGAAATAATTTAATAATTATTAAAAAATTAAAATTAAGGTGAATCAATACAATTAATAGGTATAAAATGAAAGTGAATCAATAAAATGAAGGTAAATCATGAATCAAAATTTGCTAAACAATTTTAAAGTTAAAAATTATTTTATTAAAATTATTTTAATTATGAATCAGAATAGAAATATATAAATATATAATCATAATTATTAATTTTGTAAGTAAAATATATAAATATATAATATATAATTGTATTTTATTGTGAAAAAAATATATATATTTGTAACATTTATGTGCTTATTATTCATTATTTATGCACATTTTGAGCATTAGTTTTTATTCTATTTAAAATTGAAACAATTTTATTATTTACTTTAATTAATTGTTCATTATTTATGCACGTATTTTTTTATAAAAGTAAAATTTATTTATGTGTTAGAAAAAGTTGGAGAGATTTATTTAATTTTATAAGAATTAATTATGATTTGATAAGATAAAAATTATATATTACCAAAAGTAGAAAAAACTATTTTAAGTAAGAATCATGAATCACTAACTTGTTGTTTCTAACCAGTGAATTAAAATAATCTCAAAGGTTATAAATGAGTGTAATTATAAGTGTAATATATTGGTGTAATTTGAGCCCTCCTCTATATAAATATATAAATATATAAATATATAATAATTATTATAAATTAAAACACTCATTTCTTTAATTTTAATAATTATTATATAAATATATAATATATAATAAATTTTATAAATATATAATAATAATTATTATAATTATTATATAAATATATAAATTAAAACACTCATTTTTTTAATTTTTTTTATAAATATATAACAATTATTATAAATATATAAATAAAAAATTATAACTTATTTTGTAAGTGAAATTATTTTAATTTTTTTAATTAAAATTATTTTAAATTATAAAATATGAATTAGGATAGAAATATATAATAACTATTATTCATAACTCATAAATTATATCAAAATATATAATTATTATTATTTATTATTCATAAATTATATCAAATTTATGATATGTGAATTAATTAATATCCTAAAATTAATTTTTGGGATTTTCTAGATTTTTTTTGTTGTTTCGGAGATGCATCTCCGAATTAGTCAAAATCCCAATTTTTGGGATTTTTTCGGAAATGCACTCCCGAAGTCTGGAAAAATTTTGAAAAAAAAAAATATTTCGGAAATGCATTTCCGAAGCAGGGTAAAATGGGTTTTTCGTTGGGGGTGACCCCCATAGGGAGGTGGGTAAAGAAAAAATCTTTATTTTTCTATCCTTATTTGTATCATTGCTATTGTTGAAGGTGTTAGGACTTTTATAAACTTTTTGAAATTTCATTTTGACTATGTAAATTTACCGTAAAGTCTAATAAACTTAGGAAACCTGTAAAAAAAATGAGTTGCAATTTCTATTTACCTTTTTTGTCCATCAAAGAGTTATTGAAGGTGCATAATATGCTCCTTATTTCAAAGAGAGTTAGTAAGCAATTAAAATGATTAAGGAACTGTTTGGATAATTTAAAACTAACGGAACGGAGCAGAACGGAATATAATGGAGCAGAATGGAGTGGAACGAAATATAAACTTCATTCTATTGTTTGAATATTTTACGACGGAGCGGATTAATAACCCATTCCATTGTTTGAAAATTGGACGGAGCGAAAATCATTATAATATTTTTATATCATTTTTACCCTTTACTTCAAAAAGATTAATATGGTTAATGTAAAATTTTGGAGGACAAAATTGGAATTGTGCTACTAATTTATTTCATTCAATTGAATACACCCCAATTTGGGTGGAATACAAAATAGGCTAAAGTAGTGGTATTGGATGGAATAGATTTCATTCCATTCCATTCCATTCCATTCATTTTTTATAAAATCAAACAAAGGAACATAACATCATTCCACTCCATTCCATTTCATCATTTTCCATCAATCCAAACATATCCTAAGGGACAAAATAGATCACGCTACAATCTTTTTAATGAATAGTTCCCATAAAGAGAATTTATTAGGTAATTACCACTTATTTAGATACATAATAATAGAAAAATTAAAACAATATCAATATATAGGTCATACACAATATATAATTTTGAAATAGAATAACTCTATAATCATGCCAAACATAATTTTTTTCTGCGCTAAATAAGATATATTATACATTTCATTAATGTCGACAGGAAGTGGCTGTAGTTTAGTGGTAAGAATTCCACGTTGTGGCCGTGGAGACCTGGGCTCGAATCCCAGCAGCCACACTTCTCAATTTGTTTTTCATTTCTTTTCAAATTCAGAATAACATAAAACGACAGCGTTTTATAGTTCCTGTGAATTCCCTTTGCTTTATTATTTATGATAGGACAACGAGCATTGTGAATAGAAAACTCGCCCCTTGATCGCAATCTCACGTAAGCTCAGTTTCTTACTTTCTCCTTCTTCTACTCCTTCTTTTTTCGTTTTTCATTTCATTATTATTTACATATATCTCTTTTATTATGCAATTATTTATCAATGATTCTGCATTTTTGTTTTTCAATTCAATAATATATCTACATTGCATTTTGGATCTGTTTTTGTTTAGTATTAACAATCAGTGTTTGTTGACAGTCACTTTATCAGATTTATATTCCTATTGTAATTTGTAAGCAATGTGAAATGAATTGAGAAATATGCTGTCAGATTTGTTGGTGTTTTAACAAAATAGATCATATTGTATAATGTTATATTTCTAATTATATTTAGTTTTGATTTTCATGTTCAGGAAAACAAAAAATGATGATTGATGATGAAGCCTTGGGATTCATTGCCAACTCTCTTGGCATTTTCGTCTTTGCTTTGATTATAGCATATCACTTGGTCATAGCCGATCCCAAATATGAACCCAATTAGATACTATCATTATTATTTTCTGTCATGTATTCAATACACAATTTTGTTTGATTCCGTTTTGTTGATCGATCTCAGTCTATTTATGAAATCAGTTTGTAGCGTATAACAGCTGATAAAAGAAATAGTCTATGCGCCTAAACGAGTTCATTTTTGTTAAAGTTTCGTTATCAGTATGTTTCCCTTTAATAATATATAAGGATCATTGTGAACATTTTTCCTTTAATATTTTTACTGCTTCATGACAATTTGTTACAAAAATTATTGCTTGCTGTATCGTATAGTCGGAGATTTTTCTGAGTATTTGGACCTGCTGCTAATAATAACATTTTTTGTTAAAAACACTTGCATGCATAGCTTAGCAATAATAACTTAGGAAAATAAGCATATATATAGATTATGAAACATAACATTTACTTATTATAAAAGTGTAACCCTATAACAATAGTTACTAAAGTACATAAAATAATGAATATTAGGGAATAACATCCCAATCCCATGCACACAAGTGTGAATAAAACTTTAAAACAAAGAAAATTACACACAAAAAAGTAAAACTAATATTACACAACAACAAAACGAACAATGTATAATATGGTGAATATATCTATAAAAACACTTGACTTGAACTTCACTCAAGGGGAGGTTTTTGAAGGTGGTGGAGAAAAGAAGGGGAATGTTGGCATAGTGATAGGGATAGTAGTAGGAATGTTAGGAAGTGGTGGAAGAGTGAACTGTGGAAGAGTTGGAATGGTTGGGATTGTACTAGGAATTGATGGTTGAGTAGGTTTTGGTAATGTAGGCAAAGGTGGAACATTTGCTTGAGGTAATGTTGGGATTGTTGGCAAAGGTGGCAATGATGGTTTTGGAAGTGTTGGTGTTGTTGGATTTGTTGTTTGTAGAAGATGACGAGTTGCTTGGATAGTTTCCATGTTAGAGATGGAAATAGCAATGAAAATTGCCAATATTATGAAGGAACTATAGGAAGCCATGGCAAAAATGTTTAGTTGATTTTGCTTTGAGTTGATTAGTTTGTGTGTGTATTTCTTGAGAGTAGTGAAAGGCCTTTTTATGGGCAAAACCTTTTAGTTTTTTTTCTATGTTGGTTTATCTAATTAACCTTGTTTGGTGGTGGTGGTTGATAAAGACATTGGTGACCCAAAAGTTGGACATCAATATTTTTGAATGGTTTGAAACAGAAGAAAATGTATGTATATGTTTACTTGTGTGTGGGTTAACAATGTGTTTGGTAATCCAACAATGAGATAATTTATGCAAAAATTATATAATCATTGAGATAAAAAAAAGTCACCTCAATTAGGATTAGAGACAAAATATGGCATGACTTGTATTTTTGAATGACTTTTCATTAAAATAAGAAGTTATGTCAAATCATGTTTTTTTATAAATATTTTACTAAAAAAACAAGGATATTTTTTATGTTTAAAAATTATTCATAAAAATCTTTCTAATAAAATAGCTGAGACAATTTTTTTTTGTACGAATTAGGAGACAATTGATAGTTTTAACTATTTTTTCTTTGTTATTTAACTCAAATTTTACATTTCTATAAAACAAATATTTAAAAATAAAATATAATGACAATTACCATACAACTTTAGAGTTACTTTTAAATTTTCGTATTATATTTTTTTTTTAAAATTTTCAAACTCTAAATAATTGAAAAATAAATTAATAGGTTTGAGTAGGTATACTCGAAGTCTGCAAATATAATATATTTTTGGTTTAAATAAAGAGTTAGGATGCATCATCAATTGTTAATGAATTCAATGGTGATTGACGTTGGATTTGATAGGAAGGATTACGGTGGAAAAAAACGATAGCGTTTTATAGTTCCCGTGAATTCCCTTTGCTTTATTATGAAAAATGTATGCGCATAAACCAGTTAATTTTGTGCCATTGATTCTAATAACAGAAAAATGTATGCGCATAAACCAGTTAATTTTGTCGGATTTCCTTATCAGTATGTTAATTTTTCCTGCATATGAAAATTTGTTACACTAGTTACTGCTTGTTGTATTGTATAGTAGAAGATTTTTCTGATTTTACTCAGTATTTGGACCTGTTGCTGAGAATGATTGATAAGTATGAAATTGTTTCTTCTCATCATATGATAGTTTATAACTTGTGCATAATGTATTTCTTAATCAGAAAGCTGATGTTAATATGTTATAACAAAATGATTTTGCTTTATAAATGATTGAATCATAATAATTAAATTAAAAAAAATATAAATTTGTTAAGTTAATCAATACTATTAGAATTATTTTAGTGACTAAATTGAAAGTTGTCTTATACTTTTAGGATCAAACTAATTGATTTTATATATTTTAAAAGTTCATTATTAGATTCTATATATTCTATAGTTTATATATGGACTATATTTGAATAGTCAGGTAGTGAATTGAAAAAATAATATATATATATATATATATATATATATATATATATATATATATATATATATATATATATATATATATATATATATATATTCTGGATCAGCCCAATCCAGTCAATTGGGCCATTCCCGCCTTCGGCCCAATACGCTTCAGGACGCACGTGGTGGTTTCCATCCGACCAGACTGGGCAAACAGGCCAAGTGACCGACCACAAGGATCCCTCGTGCCCGGTAAACAACCAATCCACGCGTCTCCTGAATATCCGCCCCTGAAGGAGGAGTCCAATCCGCTCGCCAAAACCTCCTATAAATAGCCCTCTACATACAGAGGGCAAGGTAATCTTTTTCTTACCACTAAACCATAATACTTTGTTGTACCTTGTGGAATACATACTTACTTTGGCATCGGAGTGCCTTGCAGGTACAACCCTTTTTTTCCCATCTTCATCATCCCGAACTTCAAGCCTTCACTGTTACTGGTCATCTGATCTGCTCGGTAAGATCAGTGGCGCCGTCTGTGGGAAATCTAGCTCCCCCGTTACTTTTTCTTGCACCTTCTTGATCCATTCTTGCATCTTGCAAGAACCCAGGAACCAAAGCTCTAACCAAATCATTACTTATGGCCGGCAATAACGAAGATCCCTCGTCATTAGACGCTGCAATTCTCAAGAAAAACGACATCTCCATCGTTCCTCCATCAAGAAACACCATTCCTCGAGACGGTGTCACAGCATCCCCTTCCCCTAAAGATCTCCAAGATGATCAATCTCATCGCTTCGAAGATACAAGCGGGAAGGACAACCACGAAGAAAATCTGGGCAACCCTTTCCTCTCAAAAGGGCATACCCCTCCGGACCAGACACTAAACGCTGTTCTAGCTGCTCTTGCACATACCAATGCGCTCCTGCAACAACAAAGTAGCCTAATCGGGACCCTCGAACAGAAGCGCCGTTCAAGAACTCCCCCCGATCACAAAACCCGTTCTCGACGCGAAGGGATCACCAAGAAACGTCCACGGTCCCCTTCCCCTAAGAAGAATGGGGATCCATCTTCCAAGAAACGATCGAGCGATCAGCATTCCCGTCATCGCTCGCAGTCCCCCCGGCCAAGAAGGAGGTCTAGATCACCCCCGGGTAAACATGACGACAACCGGAGGCGACGCAGGCGCAGCCAGAGTCGATCTTTCTCTCCCTCCGCCAGCGACGACGAGGAAGAGCGCCATGGTCCTCTATCCCAGGCAATTCTAGATGCTTCCCTACCAATCGGTCTCGAAAAACCCCCTCCGTTAGGAACATACGACGGGACCACAGATCCAGACGAGCACATTGAGAACATCGACGCCCTTCTCGACTACAATGGAGTGCCCGGCGCCATTAAATGCCGTTTGTTCCCGACCACCCTGCGAAAAGGAGCCATGACTTGGTATAAAAGTTTGCCTGATGAGTCCATCACAACATGGAGGGTGCTCGGAAAACTTTTTTCCAGACATTTCGCGGCCTCCCGAAGACACCCAAAGTCAGAAGCCTCCTTAGAAGCCTTTATCCAAGGAAAGGACGAGTCCCTACGGGCATACATAAAAAGATTCAATAAAGAAGCCGTACAGGTATCCACCACTGCCCATATGAAGAAGTTCTTGCTCGAGCGCGGCCTCCGACTATGCTCGGACTTCGCTAAAGCCGTCGGAATTGAAACTCCGGTCACTCTTGACGAATTCTTCCTCAAAGCCCAAGCCTACATATAATATGAGGAGAAAGAATCCGCCCACGCCGTCCGCAATTCCAGGCACGAAGAGAGTAGTAAAAATGCACGCCAAGATGAGTCTCGCCGAGGAACTAACAAAAAGAAGGATGATAAAACTCGGGACCCCAAGGACTACAAAGCCCATGCGGGGAAATTCCGAGAGTACACCCCGCTGAACGCTTCAAGGGAGCGCATCTTGAACGAATGCGCAAACGCCGAGTTTCAGACGGGCAAGGTCCGATTCCCTAAGAGCTTGCCCGCCCGGCCAAACATGGATAAATCGAAATTCTGTCGTTTCCACAAAGGTCACGGGCACAACACTGAGGATTGCATCCACCTTAAAGATGCCATGGAGATATTAATCAGAGAGGGACATCTAAAGCAATATGCGAAGAAGCAGGAGGCCGCTAAAGAAGCTAAGCCAGCCACCGAGGAAAAGCCGACGGAGGATACGCGCGCCATGCAAGTGGCCATGAGCATTACCAGGCCGGAAGATTTTTACCTCCCTGACTAGGCCAACGCAGCAACCACTTATTCCTCCCATAGCACATGGGAGAGGTTCCCGTCCGTAATGGTTATATCAGGCGGGGGTTTCAGCAAGCTGACCGTCGGATCCGTAAAACGCAAGTTCGACGAGCTAATCTCGGCCAGTGCGAACATGGCCTCGACCTCCGACCATGCCAAAGGCAGTCTCTCCTCAATATCTTTCTATAAAGAAGAGTTGCCCGGAGGAGCACCTAATGCGACCATTCCGCTCCTCATCCGAGCACGGATGGCTAATTTTGACGTGCGACGCATATTGGTCGACCAGGGAAGTTCAGTGGAGATCATGTACTCCCAATTGTTCAAGACGTTGCAGCTGAACGACAGTCACCTTACACCATACGCATGATCGGACCTACAAGGATTCAATGGCACAGTAACCAAGCCGTGGGGATTCGTGGAACTCATACTTTCGATCGGGTCAGCAGAGACCACCAGGGCAGTGAAAGTCCAATTTCTGGTCATCGACTGCCCATCAATATACCAATGCATCCTCGGATGCCCCACTCTGGCCGAATTAATCGCGGTTCCCTCAACCGTACACCTCAAGCTCAAATACTATACGACCAAAGGACAAGTAGCTGTTAGAACAAGATTTGTTCTGATCAATTATCTTAGTTTTGATGATAACAATAATATGAATTTTGCTTAAGATAATATGGTACTCTAATCCAATGCAATTTCCTTTTCAGGAAATATATAAAGAGTATGCATAATTCAGCGCTCAGAAGCTTTGTCTCAAAGGGTTCAGCATGCAACATCAGAACATGGTCTGGCAAGACATCAGAAGATGGTCGAAGCAGAATCAGAACATGGGTCTATGGAAGCATCAGAAGAACATGAGATCAGAAGCACTGAAGTTCTGATGGTATCACGCTCAGAAGCACTTCAAGGTCAGAAGATCAGAAGATGCTTTGCACCAAGCTGTTTGACTATGATGATATTCAAACGTTGTATTCACAAACATCAGATCAGAAGGAAGTACATGTGGCAGGCTACGCTGACTGACAAAAGGAACGTTAGAAGCTATTAAAGGCAACGTCAGTAGACACAGCGTGAACAAGGCTCGAGGTAGTTGACAAAAGCGTATAACATTAAATGCGATGCTGTACGGAACACGCAAAGCATTAAATGCACTCAACGGTCATCTTCTCCAACGCCTATATATATGAAGTTCTGATGAGAAGCAAGGTTAACGATTCTGAACAAAACAACTCATATTAACTTGCTGAAACTCTGTTCTATTCAAAGCTCAGAATCTTCATCTTCATTAAAGCTCACTACATTGCTGTTGTAATATATTAGTGAGAATAAGCTTAAACGTTAAGAGAAATATCACAGTTTGTGATTATAGCTTTTAAGAAGCAATTGTAATACTCTTAGAATTGATTACATTAAGTTGTAAGGAACTAGAGTGATCGTGTGGATCAGAATACTCTAGGAAGTCTTAGAGGTTATCTAAGCAGGTTGTAACTAGAGTGATCGTGTGGATCAGAATACTCTAGAAAGTCTTAGAGGGTATCTAAGCAGTTGTTCCTGGAGTGATCAGTGTGTGATCAGAAGACTCTGGAAGACTTAGTTGCTGACTAAGTGGAGAACCATTGTAATCCGTGCGATTAGTGGATTAAATCCTCAGTTGAGGTAAATCATCTCTGCGGGGGTGGACTGGAGTAGTTTAGTTAACAACGAACCAGGATAAAAATAATTGTGCAATTTATTTTTATCGGTCAAGTTTTTAAAGCTACACTTATTCAAACCCCCCCTTTCTAAGTGTTTTTCTATCCTTCAATTGGCATCAGAGCGCCGGTTCTAAGGTGCAAGCACTTAACCGTGTTTAGAAAAGATTCAGGAAGAGAAAAACGCTTCAGTAAAAGATGGCTGATGAAACTGCAAAGTCTACATCTACATCTGGCTCTGCTGAGCAACACAACGGTAACAATGGTTATACTAGACCGCCGGTATTTGATGGTGAAAACTTTGAATACTGGAAAGATAAACTGGAAAGTTACTTTCTTGGTCTAGATGGTGATCTATGGGATCTTCTGATGGATGGTTACAAACATCCGGTAAATGCCAGTGGCGTAAAGCTGACAAGGCAAGAAATGAGTGATGATCAGAAGAAGCTTTTCAGGAATCATCATAAATGCAGAACTGTTTTGCTGAATGCTATCTCTCATGCTGAGTATGAGAAGATATCTAACAGGGAAACGGCCTATGACATATATGAGTCCTTGAAAATGACTCATGAAGGAAATGCTCAAGTCAAGGAGACTAAAGCTCTTGCTCTAATCCAGAAATATGAAGCCTTCAAGATGGAGGATGATGAAGACACACTACAAAAAATACGCTAGATTGCGGCGGTTATTTTGAGGAGTTTCTAAGAAACCCCCTCAAATTAGAATAAAGTGTGGCATTTCCTACTTTATGGGATAAATATGAAACGATTTAAGGGAGGTTTTAAACCCCCGTAACTCAATAAAATTTTCCTCTCTATTTATACTCGTTTGCGACATTTTTTTAATACTAATTTGTTAATATTTTTGTCCCCAGAATTTCTTTTAATTGATTTGGCGACAAAAAATTTGGTGAAATTTTTTTTTTTTTTAATTTTTTATTCATTTATTATTTATTATAATAATAATAATCATGTATGTAGTAATATATTTATTTATTCATCAATTAATTAATATTAATATAAAAGAAGAATCAAAACAGTTCCTAAAAAAACAAAACGTTCAAAAGCTCCTGCATCTCACGAGACTCTTCTTCTCCTCCTACGTTGCTGCTCACCATCGCCGGCTTCCACCGTTTTTCGCTGCTCACAACAAATTTTTTCTACTCTCCAGTTGTCTTTCTCTTTAAGGTTATATTTTTCTTCTTTATTTCTTCTCTATTCTATCTAGGGTTTCTCTCAATCCTAAAACTCTTGCTTGTCAGACCCTCTTATAAATCTGACCTTATCCCCCTTTCTTAATGAAAGCATTAGAGGATTTTGGGGTTTGATTTAGAAATTTAGGGTTCAATAGTTAAGTGAATTCAGTGTTCTATTTAGTTTTGATTCGAATTTTACTTGGAGGAAATGCACTATAGTTTTGATTTAATTTTAATTTTGTTTTGAAATTTTTGTCTTTTTCATTTGATTTTAATTTCGTTGCTGACTATCAAAGACTCTGCGTCAATCTTTCTAGAAATCTTGAGGCTAGCGAAGGTTGGAGCTTTTTTTTGCAAATTCACTCTTTATGAAGATGCCTCGTGCAAAGTCTGTTCAACAAATGTTATCTTTTAGGTAAATATTTTTTTGAAAAGAAATTATGTTATTTGTTGTTTATGTGATTATGTAGTGTTTTCAGCTCTTACTATTCAGAGATTGTGCTTTTAAGCATGAATGAACTTCGAAATAAAAATGAAGATGGCATTTCAATTTTGTTCTGCCTTCAGAAGATATTTCCAGGTAGTTTTACTTAATTTGACTTAAATCACAGCAATATCAGATCCTATTGAATGACATATTTGATTTAATATGTATCAATTGAAATATGTCAGGTTGGCTCTATTTTTGCTTTAGCTACGTAGTTTTTTTTGGTAAAAATAAAGCCTGACCAATGTTGTTGATGGCAGAGACTTAAAATTCAGCCATACCGGTCGCTTTACGGCGCCGTTATAGCGGATTATGGCGGAAATATCCCCAATATCTGCTGATATTTACCATTGGGGCGAGTCAAAAAAACTGCCATGTACATCCGCCATAGGGACCATGGTGCCTCAATTTGATAACACTGAGCCTGACCACTACTATTTAATGTAGTTACGCCGATTGAAGTACATTAATGGCAAATGATACTCATTAAAATCAATGGCTAGCGGCGGAGTTAAACTTAGTTCTGTCATCAATATATTAATATTTCTATTATACAATTATGGACACTTAATATAGGTGAGACTGATATTATGTAGAATGTTAGTTATTTCAGCATTATTTTGAAAACAAGTGGAACTTAATTTCTTTTTCATTTTCCAACTAACTTGCCTCACCTTTATATTTATATGAAACAAGGGATTGGTCTGAAGATGAGCTCCGAGGTTTCTAAGGTGGAAAAGATAGCCAGTGTTAGTTTTCTCTAAAATTCTTGTACTATAAGAATCAAAGGATCCTCTGGAGAACATTGTTATAAATGGCAGACAGTTGACCTTAAATGTAAGATATCACGAATGGCTACGAACATAATGTCGAGGTACAAATTTGTTGTCCATCTTTTCTTGTAAATTTTAAATTTCCAATTATGATCAATTTTCTTAAATTTAATAGTCTTGTTGTAGTTTCATGCTCCACTGACACAACAAATTGGCCAAACGTTATTGTCATATTCTCATATGATTTCCAATGTACTTTGATTCTTATTTTTAAACTTTACCATTTTCTATATTTATTTAGTTTGATGTGTCATGTTTTATAGAGATGTTATAAGCCAAAAACATAGACTATTAAGAAAGGAGAAACTATCCCACTTGAACTATGTTTCTCAAAGAAGGTCACAAGGGAAGTGAATGTTATCAAAGAAGGTGGTAGTCTAGTAGTATGAACAGGGTAGTTATCCACCTGAATCCAGATTTGTTGTAACTTCCAATAGAGTTGTTAACAAAACTCTAATGAAGTAGTCATTCTAAAAAGTAAATAAGTTTTTATTTAAGCATATAACTCATGTTTGTTTGAATGACATTATATATTAAGTTACCTGTTATGTTTTTATTCTTACTCTATAAGCTTTGAGAATACTTGAATTATGCATGCATCACGAATTTGAGTTTTATTGTGAGTTGTGTTAATTTTCATTATCTTTTTTTTAATTTCTTATAGGTGAAAATTAAAAGCTAGTATGAGACACTTGAAGATGGAAACTACTTTTTATCTTTTTTTAACTTAGTATAGTTGGTTAATTTTATTATAAGTGTAGTATTTTGATATACATGTAATCTTATAGTATTTCTTATGAGTGAGTATATTTTATTAATATAATTATTATGATCTTTTTTTATATAAAATTTAATTAATATGATTATATTTTTTTAACATATTTTTAACGTTTTGCGGGGGTTATTAACCTCCACAATTTAACCGCCCCAGTTTACACTGCTCAATACCAGCGGTTGCTTGAAACTCCCGCAGATAAATTGTGGGAATCGTATAAGCGGCAGTTTTATTAACTCCCGCAAAATATGTTGCGGAGGTCAAAAACCCCCTCAAATTAGAATAATAACCCCCGCAATTCATGCGCGTTTTTTGTAGTGACATTGAAAAGATGTTTTCAAGATATCAAACTCTTACTGCTGGATTGAGAGTTCTTGACAAGGGATACACCAAGGCTGATCACGTAAAGAAGATCATCAGAAGCTTACCCAGAAGATGGGGTCCTATGGTGACTGCATTTAAGATTGCGAAGAATCTAAATGAAGTCTCTTTGGAAGAGCTGATCAGTGCCCTGAGGAGTCATGAAATCGAACTGGATGCAAACGAGCCTCAAAAGAAAGGTAAGTCTATTGCATTAAAATCCAATATCAAGAAATGCACTAACGCTTTTCAGGCTAGAGAAGAAGATCCTAAAGAATCAGAATCCGAAGAAGAAGATGAACTGTCATTGATCTCCAAAAGGCTAAATCAACTCTGGAAGAACAAGCAAAGGAAGTTCAGAGGCGTCAGAAGTTCAAAGAAATTTGAACGTGGAGAATCTTCTGATGACAGAATATTTGACAAGAAGAAGGTCATGTGCTATGAATGCAATGAGCCTGGACACTTCAAGAATGAATGTCCAAAACTTCTGAAAGAAAATCCCAAGAAGAAGTTTCATAAGAAGAAAGGTCTTATGGCAACCTGGGATGAGTCAGAAGATGATTCAGACTCTGAAGATGAGCAGGCCAACTGTGCGCTGATGGCGACAGAAGATGACGGATCAGAATCTACATCAGAATCAGATTCTGAAGAGGTATTTTCTGAACTTACTAGAGATGAGTTAGTTTCCAGTCTAACAGAACTTCTGGAATTCAAGTCTCAGATTAGTCTCAAATACAAAAAGCTGAAAAAGCTATTTGAATTTGAAACAAAGAAGCTTGAGTTGGAGAATTCTGAATTAAAAGAAAAACTGTTAAAATTATCCAATAATGTTGGATCTCCTTCTGATTCAGAAAAATCCACTCCTAGTCTAAACCATATTCTGAAAGAATATGATTTAAGTTTCAGGAAGTTCTTATCTAGAAGTATTGGCAGAAGTCAGCTAGCTTCTATGATATATGCTGTGTCTGGAAACAAAAGAGTCGGCATTGGTTTTGAGGGTGAAACCCCATACAAACTTGAACCTGTTGATAAAATGAAAATCACATACAAGCCATTGTATGATCAGTTAAAGTATGGCCACTCACATGATATTAGGCACACTTCACATGCTCAAAGTTTTCACATTACACACACTAAGAAGCATGTGACACAACCTAGGAAATATCATGAAACTCACATTAAGAATTATCATGCTGTTCCTCCTTCTGCTTACAATGTTAAACCCAAGTTCAATCAGAACTTGAGGAGAACTAACAAGAAAGGACCCAAGAAGATGTGGGTACCAAAGAAAAAGACTATTTCTTTTGCAGATTCTCTTGGCGACAAAGAAGATAAAAGTCAACATGTCGTGGTACCTGGACTCTGGATGCTCACGACACATGACAGGAAGAAGGTCTATGTTCCAAGACCTGGTGCTTAAGTCTGGAGGAGAAGTCAAGTTTGGAGGAGATCAGAAGGGCAAGATAATTGGCTCTGGAACTATAAAGTCTGGTAACTCTCCTTCCATTTCAAATGTACTTCTTGTAGAAGGATTAACACATAACCTCTTATCTATCAGTCAATTGAGTGACAATGGTTATGATATAATCTTTAATCAAAAGTCTTGCAAGGCTGTAAATCAGAAGGATGGCTCAATCCTATTTACCGGCAAGAGGAAGAACAACATTTATAAGACAGATCTGCAAGATCTTATGAGTCAGAAGGTGACTTGTCTTATGTCTGTTTCTGAAGAGCAGTGGGTCTGGCACAGAAGATTAGGTCATGCTAGTTTGAGAAAGATTTCTCAGATTAACAAACTGGATCTTGTCAGAGGACTCCCTAATCTGAAATTCAAATCAGATGCTCTTTATGAAGCATGTCAGAAGGGTAAGTTCTCCAAACCTGCATTCAAATCCAAGAATGTTGTTTCTACCTCAAGGCCATTAGAACTCTTGCACATTGATCTGTTTGGCCCAGTCAAAACAGCATCTGTCAGAGGGAAGAAATATGGATTAGTCATCGTAGATGATTATAGCCGCTGGACATGGGTAAAATTCTTAAAACACAAGGATGAGTCCCATTCAGTGTTCTTTGATTTCTGCATTCAGATTCAATCTGAAAAAGAGTGTAAAATCATAAAGGTTAGAAGTGATCATGGTGGTGAATTTGAGAACAGATTCTTTGAAGAATTCTTCAAAGAAAATGGTATTGCCCATGATTTCTCTTGTCCTAGAACTCCACAGCAAAATGGAGTTGTAGAACGAAAGAATAGGAATCTGCAAGAAATGGCCAGAACCATGATCAATGAAACCAATATGGCTAAGCATTTCTGGGCAGAAGCAATAAACACTGCATGCTATATTCAGAATAGAATCTCTATCAGACCTATTCTAAATAAGACTCCTTATGAATTGTGGAAGAATATAAAGCCCAACATTTCATATTTCCATCCTTTTGGATGTGTATGCTTTATTCTGAACACTAAAGATCATCTTGGTAAGTTTGATTCCAAAGCACAAAAATGTTTCCTTCTTGGATATTCTGAACGCTCAAAAGGCTACAGAGTATACAATACTGAAACATTGATTGTAGAAGAATCAATCAATATCAGGTTTGATGATAAGCTTGGTTCTGAAAAACCAAAGCAGTTTGATAATTTTGCAGATTGTGATATTGATGTATCAGAAGTTGTTGAGCCAAGAAGCAACGCATCAGAAGCAGAGCTTCTCAGAAGCAAAGAATCTGAAGATCAAGTATCAGCTTCTCTGGAGAATCTAAGCATTTCTGAAGAACCATCTGTCAGAAGATCATCCAGACTCATCTCTGGTCATTCAGAAGATGTCATTCTTGGAAAGAAGGATGATCCAATCGGAACAAGAGCATTCCTTAAGAACAATGCAGACTGTCAATTAGGTCTTGTATCTTTGATCGAGCCAACTTCTGTTGATCATGCTCTAGAAGATCCAGACTGGATAATTGCTATGCAAGAAGAACTGAATCAGTTTACAAGGAATGATGTTTGGGATCTTGTTCCTAGACCAGATGGATTCAATATAATCGGTACAAAATGGGTCTTCATAAACAAGCTCAGTGAGAAAGGTGAAGTGGTAAGGAACAAAGCCAGACTGGTGGCTCAGGGTTACAGTCACCAAGAAGGGATTGACTATACAGAAACCTTTGCACCAGTGGCCAGGTTAGAATCTATTCGTCTATTAATTTCATTTGCCACTCAACATAACATCACTCTCTATCAGATGGATGTTAAGAGTGCCTTCTTAAATGGTTATATAGATGAAGAAGTTTATGTCCATCAACCTCCTGGTTTTGAAGACTCTATGTCTCCTAATCATGTTTTTAAACTAAAGAAATCGTTGTATGAATTGAAACAAGCTCCCAGAGCTTGGTATGAACGCTTAAGTTCTTTCCTTCTGGATAATGGTTTCACTAGAGGAAAAGTGGACACTACTCTCTTTTGTAAAACCTTTAAAAGGGATATTTTAATTTGTCAAATATATGTAGATGATATTATTTTTGGAACATCTAATGCTACACTTGGAAAGGAGTTTGCTGAGTCTATGCAGGCTGAGTTTGAAATGAGCATGATGGGAGAACTCAAGTATTTCCTTGGAATACAAATAAATCAAACATCAGAAGGAACGTATGTTCACCAAACCAAGTATGTGAAGGAACTTCTGAAAAAGTTTAATCTTCTAGACTGCAAAGAAGCCAAAACTCCTATGCATCCAACATGCATCCTAGGTAAGGATGAGGTAAGTAAGAAGGTAGATCAGAAGTTATACAGAGGTATGATTGGATCTCTTCTATATTTGACTGCTTCTAGACCTGACATTCTGTTCAGTGTTTGTTTGTGTGCTAGATTCCAATCAGATCCTAGAGAATCTCATTTAACTGTTGTTAAGAGAATTCTAAGGTATCTGAAAGGTACTACTAATGTTGGCTTAGTTTACAGAAAATCTAAAGAATACAACTTAGTAGGATTTTGCGATGCTGACTATGCTGGAGACAGAATTGAAAGAAAGAGTACTTCAGGAAGTTGCCAATTTCTTGGAAGTCATTTGATCTCCTGGTATAGCAAGAAGCAAGCAACTATTGCTCTTTCAACAACAGAAGCAGAATATGTCGCTGCTGCTGGTTGCAGTACACAGATGCTCTGGATGAAGAGTCAGCTAGAAGATTATCAGATATATGAGAGTAACATTCCTATATTCTGTGATAATACTTCTGCTATATGTTTATCTAAGAATCCTATTCTTCATTCAAAAGCTAAACATATTGAGATTAAACATCATTTCATAAGGGACTATGTTCAGAAGGGTGTTCTATCTTTAAACTTTGTGGATACAGACCATCAATGGGCTGATATCTTTACAAAACCCCTGGCTGAAGATAAGTTTAAGTTCATTCTGAAGAACATCAGTATGGATTTATGCCCAGAATGAGAAGATGAGAAGTTCTTATGTATGAGTATCTTCTGAAATGAAAGTGGATTATTTTTTAATCAGAAGTTCTGATTAAAATCCTTTAGAAATTATGATTCGGTTATTACTAACGTTTCATTGTCTAAGTTGATTCAGAACCTCTTTTAAAGCAAAACAGCTGTAACGTTTTATCTCGGGATGGTAAACCTGTCTTTACTGTTCATGGATAAGCGCGCGTGCAGTTGAAGGGACGCCGACCATAGGTAACTGTGCTAGTCACCTCATTTGTCTTTATTATCTCTCCTCATGTCATGTAACATTAATTGTTTTTACATTCCAGTGATTTTATTTGTCGTTTTATACATCTGAATCTTTTGGAATATTCTTTTTGATGTTATGACAAAAAGGGGGAGAAGATAAATGATAAATGATTTGATTAATCTATCAGTTGCTGGATAAAGCTCCCACACATTTACTAACAAGAACTGCAAGTTCTATATGGTTTAAGTGTTTTGCAGGTATAAAGAAGTGAAGAGAATCTTCAAAGCACACAAGAAGCAAAACCATAAGAAGCGTTATTCTGTAAAAAGAATAAGCTTATGGAAACTGAAGCAAGCTGAGTGCTGTCAAGCTTCAGAAATCAGAAGCAAGAAAGAAGAATGATCAGAATTTCTGATAATAGAATTTGATCCAAAATTTGTCTATTTGCTCTGACAAAATTCTATTTGCTCTGATACATTATTTTAGCCTATATGGCTCTGATACATATCATGTGTTCTAATATACATTTTATGTTCTGACTCGTTCATGCTGACTTTTGTCGTTTAGTTTTTGTTCTGTAACATTTCAGGATGTAGAGATGCTCTGATGATGCTCTGGTACATTCAACAATGTTCTGATACAAATCTAGCATGAAGTGATGTTGGTAGAAATTCAAAGCTCTGAAGCTATCCGAGGGAAGCAGAAATCAGAAGCTGTGAATGTTCTAAAGATCCAGAAAACTCAAGTTCTGAAACTGTCCTAAATGGAAGCAGAAATCAGAAGCTGTGAATGTTCTGAAGATCAAAGAAATTCAAGTTCTGAAGCTGTCCTAACTGGAAGCAGAAATCAGAAGCTGTGAATGTTCTGAAGATCAAAGAAATTCAAGTTCTGAAGCTGTCCTAAATGGAAGCAGAAATCAAAAGCTGTGAGTGTTCTAGGGATCTAAAGAAATTCAAGTTCTGAAGCTGTCCAATGGAAGCAGAAGTCAGAAGCTATGAATTCTCTGAAGACAGAAGCTTATGTGATCGTCTCTACCGAAATAATCAGGGAAGTATTTTATTAAAGTTCTTCGAGTATTTATTTCAGGGGGAGATTATTTATCTCAGGGGGAGATTGTTAATCTCAGGGGGAGACATATTCACATGCTTATGCTATAGCTGTGTAATTTGTCTTTTGCCGTCTGCTCTTTCTGATCGCAAATTCATATCATTTATATATGTTTTTGTCATCATCAAAAAGGGGGAGATTGTTAGAACAAGATTTGTTCTGATCAATTATCTTAGTTTTGATGATAACAATAATATGAATTTTGCTTAAGATAATATGGTACTCTAATCCAATGCAATTTCCTTTTCAGGAAATATATAAAGAGTATGCATAATTCAGCGCTCAAAAGCTTTGTCTCAAAGGGTTCAGCATGCAACATCAGAACATGGTCTGGCAAGACATCAGAAGATGGTCGAAGCAGAATCAGAACATGGGTCTATGGAAGCATCAGAAGAACATGAGATCAGAAGCACTGAAGTTCTGATGGTATCACGCTCAGAAGCACTTCAAGGTCAAAAGATCAGAAGATGCTTTGCACCAAGCTGTTTGACTCTGATGATATTCAAACGTTGTATTCACAAACATCAGATCAGAAGGAAGTACATGTGGCAGGCTACGCTGACTGACAAAAGGAACGTTAGAAGCTATTAAAGGCAACGTCAGTAGACACAGCGTGAACAAGGCTCGAGGTAGTTGACAAAAGCGTATAACATTAAATGCGATGCTGTACGGAACACGCAAAGCATTAAATGCACTCAACGGTCATCTTCTCCAACGCCTATATATATGAAGTTCTGATGAGAAGCAAGGTTAACGATTCTGAACAAAACAACTCATATTAACTTGCTGAAACTCTGTTCTATTCAAAGCTCAGAATCTTCATCTTCATCAAAGCTCACTACATTGCTGTTGTAATATATTAGTGAGAATAAGCTTAAACGTTAAGAGAAATATCACAGTTTGTGATTATAGCTTTTAAGAAGCAATTGTAATACTCTTAGAATTGATTACATTAAGTTGTAAGGAACTAGAGTGATCGTGTGGATCAGAATACTCTAGGAAGTCTTAGAGGTTATCTAAGCAGGTTGTAACTAGAGTGATCGTGTGGATCAGAATACTCTAGAAAGTCTTAGAGGGTATCTAAGCAGTTGTTCCTGGAGTGATCAGTGTGTGATCAGAAGACTCTAGAAGACTTAGTTGCTGACTAAGTGGAGAACCATTGTAATCCGTGCGATTAGTGGATTAAATCCTCAGTTGAGGTAAATCATCTCTGCGGGGGTGGACTGGAGTAGTTTAGTTAACAACGAACCAGGATAAAAATAACTGTGCAATTTATTTTTATCGGTCAAGTTTTTAAAGCTACACTTATTCAAACCCCCCCTTTCTAAGTGTTTTTCTATCCTTCAGTAGCGACACTCCACAGCGACATTGAAGCAGCCAAAAGGTGTTTCGAAGCCTCCGCCAAGGGCTTGAACGCGATAAAGACACCGGCCCAAGAGAAGACAGCAACCAGCGCTACTTCAGAAACCAACAAATCTATGCCCCGCATCGACACTGTCGACCTCGACAGTCGTTTTTTGGGAGAACCTGAGTAGAACATCAACTCAGGCGCATCAGAAGGGATCCTTCGGCCAATTCCGGATGGAGATTTTGAGCTCGTAGCCCTCGGAGAAGACCCGACCAGGGGAGTCAAGATCGGATCAGACCTACCAGACCTGGCCAAAAGGAAACTTAAAGCCTGCCTCCGTGAGAACGCCGACCTATTCGCCTGGAGCGCTGCAGAAATGCCCGACCTCGACCCAGAGGTAGCTTGCCATCACCTGACCATTGACCCGACCTGCAAGGCCGTCGCTCAGAGGAGAAGAAAACAGTCACCAGAAAAAATAGCTGCGGCCGAACTAGCTGTAAAAGACCTCCTAGAGGCCAGGTTTATATCTGAGGCCAAGTACACTACTTGGCTCTCCAATGTTGTACTTGTTAAAAAATCAAATGGGAAATGGCGCATGTGCACTGACTACACCGATCTTAATAGGGCTTGCCCAAAAGATGTTTATCCTCTCCCTAACATAGATAAACTAGTTAATAATTCCACCGGTTTTAAATTACTTTTATTCATGGACGCATATTCCGGGTATAATCAAATACCCCTGGCTAAAACTAACAAGAAATATACGGCCTTCATGACCGAATCAGGCAACTATTACTACAACGTAATGCCCTTCGGTCTGAAGAACGCTGGTGCGACGTACCAGCGCATGATGAACAAAGTCTTTCAAGCAGAGATAGGTGATATGCTCGAAATCTATATGGACGATATGATCGTCAAATCCCAACAGGAATCCGATCACGCCGCTCACCTTAAAAAGGTTTTCGAGCAAGCCCGACAGTGTAAAATGAGATTCAATCCGGAAAAATGCACATTCGGTGGCCGAGCGGGAAAATTCCTCGGCTTCTACTTAACAGAAAGAGGAATCGAAGCCAACCCGGATAAGTTCAGGGTTTTCTCAGACTTTCCCACTCCAAATTCAAAAAAGTCAATCCAAAACTTAAACGGCATGCTCACCTCACTATCTAGATTCGTGGCCAAATCCGCGCAGCATGCCCTACCACTATTCAAACTCCTCCACAAAGAGACCACATTTGAATGGATGGAGGAGTGCGGACGCGCCCTCTCCCATCTCAAACGGGCATTATCCAGCCCACCAGTGTTATCTAGACCGGAAGCTGGAGAAATCATATACCTCTACCTCGCCGTAGCCCCCGAGGTCGTTAGCGCGGCCTTGATACGAGAAACCTTGGAAGGCCAGAAACCCATTTACTTCACAAGCAAAGCATTCCAGGGCCCCGAGATCAGATATCAACAGATCGAAAAGGTCGGACTCGCGTTGATAACCGTGGCCCGAAGACTCAGACACTATTTCGTAGCTCATACCATAGTCGTACGAACTGAGCAACCCGTAAAACAATTGCTTGCACGCCCTGACATGGCCGGGAGAATGCTCTGGTGGTCGTTGGAACTTGCGGAGTTCGACATCAAATACGAGGGAAGAAAAGCCCTTAAAGCACAGGTCTTGGCAGACTTCATAGCCGAAATGGCCTTCCCCGAAACAACAAACAACAACGCCCGAAGGTGGACCTTATATGTGGACGGTGCTTCAAGCTCAACCGGCAGCGGAGCGGGGATCATTCTTGAAAACGGAGAAGGCACCCTCATAGAGATATCCCTTTCACTATCGTTCTCGACATCCAACAACCAAGCAGAATATGAGGCCCTGCTAGCCGGGTTGCGCCTCACAAACGACTTAGAAGCCGAAGACATTGAGGTATTCACCGATTCTCAACTTGTCGCATCCCACATCTAAGGCGAATATCAGGTTAAAAGCGAAGCCCTCGCCGAATACTTGACCCTCGTGAAAGAAAGGCTGGCCCGATTTAGGAGCGCCAGAGTAAAACACATCCCAAGGGAACACAATGCTCGGGCAGACGTATTATCAAAACTAGCGAGTACAAGAAAGAAGGGAGGTAACAAATCCGTAATCCAGGAGATATTACCAAAACCCAGCACCAAGATCTTATCCTCCCTCTCACTTGTAAATGCAATTGGAGACACATCCTGCTGGATGACCCCCGTGTACAATTACTTAACAAGTGACCTCTTGCCCGCCGATCCGAAAGAGGCCTCCACCATCCGAAGACGAGCTTGCTCATACTTCTTAGTCGAAAATTTCCTCTATCGGCGAGGATTTTCCATACCTCTCCTCAAATGTATAGACGAGGGCACAGTCCCCCACATACTCCGAGAGATACACGAAGGAATCAACTCCCAACATCTAGGAGGAAGATCACTCGCTCGGAAGGCTCTCCGAGCAGGTTACTATTGGCTGAAGATGAAAAACGATGCCAAAGAATACGTTAAGAGATGCGACAAATGCCAGCGTTTCGCGGACATGCACCTTGCGCCCCCCAACAAACTCAAATCCTTATCATCTCCCTGGCCATTTGCATGGTGGGGAATGAATCTCCTCGTTCCGTTCGTGACCGGAAGCAATTAGAACAAATATCTCATAGTTGCGGTCGACTATTTTACCAAATGGATCGAGGCCGAGCCACTGGCCAAAATCACCTCCTTGAATGTACTGCGCTTCTACAAAAGAAACATCCTTGCCCGGTTTGGGGTACCATTAGCTATCATCACCGACAACGGCACCCAGTTCGCAAACGGGCGCTTCTAAGAATTCGTCACGAAATTAGGTACGAAGCAACATTTCGCGTCAGTCGAACACCCACAAACGAACGGGCAAGCAGAGGCCGCCAACAGAGTGATTTTGAGGGGCCTCAAAAGAAGACTAGACGAAATAAAAAGGGGATGGGTAGAAGAGCTACACAGCGTCCTGTGGGCCTATCGCACTACACCACATTCCACTACCGGGGAAACCCCCTTCCGACTGACGTACGGAACGGAGGCCGTGATCCCCGTCGAAATACATGTTCCCTCTAGACGCATCGAAGAGCCACTAGAGACAGAGGGTAACATCGAGGCAATCGGAGAAGAGCTCGACCTGGTCGAAGAAATTCGCACTAAGGGCCGCTCTACGCGAAGCTTCGCTTAAACAAAAAATCGCCCTAAGACATGACGCTAAGGTCATTAAACGGGAATTTAAAATAGACAGCCTAGTGTTAAAAAGAAACTACAAAGATTCCCGAGAAGGCAAACTGGCCGCGAATTGGGAAGGCCCGTACCGTGTCCGGGCAAAGACAGAGAACGGGGCATATTACTTAGAGAATTTGCAAGGAGAAGAGCTCGCTCGACCCTGGAATGCCGAAAAGCTTAAACAATATTACAGTTAAGACCACAGGTACGGCCTGGTACACGCCGAGCACCTATAGATGAAACGAAATGACATAAGCCTGCTCTATTAATCGAACAGACTCCTTGTCCTTCGGGAGGCCCGAATACCGAGCATCCCCGTCGTAAACAAGTACCATGATGGCAGAACACCCCGCTCGCGAAGGGACCGTTCACGCCATGAGCCCCGGAACTCAATACAACGAAATCTGAGACTCACCATATGCCAGACACACGTCCCCGGCATTCGATCACAGTTCCATACATTGGGCGATCAACACATCATAAGTAGAGTAAATCTTCATAAAATGCAACACAAATACACAAAGGAACAATGTTTTATTCATCCATTAATGGGAAATTACAAAACAAACAATGGAAAAGAAAACATTTCATTCCTCCCGATTGGCAAATTCCTCCGAGTGAACGTACTGATACAAGTCTTCATCCCACTCGGTCTCGGAACCATCCGCGTTAATCACGATTCTCACACCAGTCTCCCGAGCACGAGCATCTGAACTCAAATAGCCACGAGAATGAGAAGCAGAGCCAGTCGAAGCCTTCTTCTTCTCGTTCACCTTCTTCACCCCACGGGAGCACGAGATTGAGGATACCTTTTTCTTGTTAGCTCCACCCATCCCTGCGAAGAAATGAAGAAAGAGAGGTCCATAAGACCTCCTTTTATAAGGGAAGAAGGGGAACAATAATCTTGGGAAACTCATATGCCGTTAAGGAATAAAGACATTGGAAAACGTTAACGCATCTCCCAAAAAACTCATAACGCACGCGCACAAGTCCCAAAGAAAATCACAAAAGCGTTAAAAACTAAGTGCGTTTAAATATAAGCGGGCAAACAACCCAAAAATGTGCCCAGCTACGACCATATAGACCGAGCTGGTAAATTGTACATACAGGATCAAAACGGGGGGCATACCCCCCAGAAAAATAACATTACAAAATAACGGGCACGCAGGCCCCACACTTAGACAGAAAAACATCAAACACCTTCCTCGACCTGGACATCCTCGGCTCATTGGGTCACGGACTCCTCCCCGAAGGCCGGAGAAACAATATGGTCGCCCTCCACCCGGTGGTAAGGCCCGGTACCTTCTGTCACCAACTCCACCCCCGGATTCTTCAGTTTAAGTTGAGCCACAGTGGAGTTATAGGTATCCTCGGCAGCCGCCACACAGTCACCTCCCAAGACTCGGATGTACTGAATCAAGTCTGCTCTGGTTAAAAGAGCCTTCTCCTCCTCCAACTCATCCTCAGCAGGAGCCTGAGAACGGCGAAGAGAGGCCTCCCTAACCGAAGAAGACAACATTATTCCATACAAAGTCCTGGAGAGCAAAGTGTATTGACCTTGCACATCCACTAGAGCAGCCTCCTTTTGATTCAACCGAGCCTTCACCGCATCCAGTTCCTCGCCCTGCTCCTTCAGCAACCAGTCATTCTCCTCCGAGGCAGAGGCACTCACCTTGACTTGCTCCTGAAGAAGCTTCACTGCTTCCGCTGACAAGGGCGCCGAGCGAGCATAGAGAGTGGCCATTTCCAAAAGAAGGACCACCGCCGAAGCATCCTGCACAAGGAACCTCTGACGAACAGAAGGATCCAAACCCTCAATATGCAAAGACTCAGCACGCGGAATAGTCAAGGAAGGACCACCCTCGAAGAACCTAGGCTGAAGAAAGCACGAAGGAAGGGTAAAAATGTCAGCAGCCTCAACCTGAGTGAGGTCCACGGCTTCGGTTCTCTGGCGCTTACGGCAGACCAAGGCGTCCGGATCAGGCTCTGGACGGAGAGGGGAAGGAAGCACCATAACTGGCCTCAAGGATTCACCTTGATCCGGAGTCCTGGAAGGGGAACCAGGGACGCCAGCAGAGGAGGAAGAAGCGCCCGAACCCGCAACCGGGGATCTCTGCATAGCCGCCAACCGAGGACCAACACTCCTCTTTACAATCCCTTTCAGCTTGCTCGCCTGCCTGAGCATTTGGTCATGACGTGCCCGATCCATAGCCTCTGCAAAGAAAGAGAAAAAAGCATAAGAGGCCAGCCCATCAAGAAAATCACTATCAAAAAGCTATGAAAAACAATAAAAAACAAAACAATTATGGCCTAAAAAGCAAAGGAGCAAATACCCAGATAGGTAAAAGCCCCCTCATCAGTGCCCTCAGCTAACAGCTCCTTTATACTGATCACTCCTGGCTCCCGAATAATTTTCCCATCTTCACCAACCACAGACGCCCCGGATCGATCCACCTTAGCAACAGGAGGAAGACCCTGGACAAACTTCTGGAGAACAGCATTATCTCCCCGAGCATCCTCATCTAAATCAGAGAGCTTGGTAATGTACTAATCAGTAGGGTACTCGAAATGATCACAGGACCAAAAGAACCTAAAGCGATGCCGACGCGAGGTGACTGGCTCCCTAATATCGTTAAGCATAGGACAACCATGGACATCCAAGGTCGGTACCCGAGCGAAAACGCTGTCTCGAGCCTCCTGAGACTGAGGACGAATGAAGAAGAAGCGAGGTTTAAAGTGCTTCAAAGAATCAGAGTAAGATTTGAATATCTTCTTAGAGTGCTTTAAAGATACCCATCCAAAGCGACCTTCCCGCACTGTGCGCTGCACACATAATATGTAAAAGAACAGAGGGATAGTCGCCCCTATCTTCAAATGAGCGCATACCAACTCGAACACCCGGATGAAGGCAATCGAGTTAGGATGAAGCTGACAAGGGGCTACCTCCAAGTGGTTAAGAACGCCGATCTGGAACTCAGTAAAGGGGGCCCGAAATCCCATCTCCCGGAATACGACCTCATACATAGGGAGCAGATCAGGAGTGTACACGTCGCAGATACGATCTCCTTCGTCTGGGATAAGTACCGACCATCCATCCCCGACCTCCGTAAAAACATTTGAATCGTCATCCACGAAGAAACTCTCGACGTCCAATGCCTCTGGGTGCACCCAGGCCGATCGGGGCACCTCCTGCCGGGCCGAAGGGGTTGAAGACGACGAGCCAGATGCCGTCGGGCGAGTCTCTTTGGCCATTTTTCACCTGAAACACAGGGGAAAACAGTGAATTCGACAATTAAATAAAATCCACCCTTCCACCATCGTCCAAAGTGAAAGGGCACGCCTACGGCCCAGAGACCGGAAGAACTGCGTCCTTGCCTCCCCCCATGACCGCAAATACCGAGCCAGAAGAAACTCGCTCCCGAGAAAAGGGGCAAAAACGCAGGACCTCTAACTACGACGTTGGAGCAAGAAGAAAAACACACTAAAAAGTATAATCAAACGCTTATCAACAATACAGAAAGCCAGAATCTAAAAGGCAACAAAGCACACTCATGAACGACGGAGGAACCTCCTATCTCCACCGTACGCCACCACATTCATCATCTATGTTCATCAAAAAATCTTCCTAAAAGCTTACCCTAACCACATGCAATCGATTCTAAATAGAGATCAAAGCATAAAAAATGCAGAAAGCAGAGATCATAGGTTAAACTTACGGTTACGATTTTGATGAAGAGACTGAAGAATCTGTAACAAACACCACTGCAAGAGAAAAGAGTCGACGGAGGGAGAACGAAGCAAACGAATTTGAAAAGTTTGGAAAAATGGGGATTGTTCTCTATTTATAGGCTACTTACATCCCCACACGCGCCGCATGTGCCAGACTGTGTAGAGGGATGGTCATCATTAACCCTACTGCCTAGGTAATTGATTGCCTATCATTTCGCATTAAATGCAACGTTCCCAATCACCAAATTTTCGTAAATAACACGCTTCTTCACCCCCGACTTGACCCTTCCTCTCCTCGGAAATAAACGGCCTACCTCCCTCGGATAGACAGGGCACGAACCCTCGGATCTACTTCCTATAAGTCGTCACTCCTCTGACCGGAAGCAACAACTTGGGGGGCTCCTGTTCTGGACCGGCCCAATCCAGTCAATTGGGCCATTCCCGCCTTCGGCCTAATACGCTTCAGGACGCACGTGGTGGTTTCCATCCGACCAGACTGGGCAAACAGGCCAAGTGACCGACCACAAGGACCCCTCGTACCCGGTAAACAACCAATCCACGCGTCTCCTGAATATCCGCCCCAGAAGGAGGAGTCCAATCCGCTCGCAAAACCTCCTATAAATAGCCCTCTACATACAGAGGGCAAGGTAATCTTTTTCTTACCACTAAACCATAATACTTTGTTGTACCTTGTGGAATACATACTTACTTTGGCATCAGAGTGCCTTGCAGGTACAACCTTTTTTTCCATCTTCATCATCCCGAACTTCAAGCCTTCATTGTTGCTGGTCATCTGATCTGCTCGCTAAGATCAATATATATATATATATATATATATATATATATATATATATATATATATATATATGAATGTTTTAAAAATCGAACCGGAGAAAAAACCGTTAAAACATGCGGGTCATGGTTCAATCGGTTCAATTGGTTCAACCGCGATTGAACCGTATATTAAGTTTAAATTAAAAAAATAAATAAATATATTATTAAATATCCTAATAAAATTAATTTATATCTTGATTTGTAACATAAAATTCTCAAATAAATACAATACTAATTAACAAACTTACAAAATAAGAAGAATGTAATGTAAGATCCAATAATAAATCATAAAATTAGTTAAGGACCAATATTTGTCATAATTACTTAACTCAAAGCCCTAAGTTCTTTATTAGTATAATTTTTCACATCTCTTTAAAGACTAACTAAGTTATCCCGTGTCCACAAACATTATATTATTTCTCCTCTTTTTATTACATCTACATTGTCTTGTGTCTTTCAATTTTATTCTTTATTTTTCATCTCTACAATTTTAAATATTTGCTAATTTTTTTTTTTTAGATTTACATAAAGAATTAAAATGAAGTAAAACTTAAAAAAATTATCTCTGATTTTTTGAACCGTCTGGTTTACCAAAATCAATCTCGATTTTACGTTTATTTTAATTTTTTGCGCTTGAAGTAATTTTATCCCAATTCTATAAACCTAAACATTTATTGGTCCAAACCGAACCGAATTAAACAACGGTTCAGGGTTGAACCGGTTCAACCGACCAGATCAATTTGTTTTTAGAACATTTCTCTATACTATAATGTGGACCATTTACCTGGCACCATACATTTTGAAGTTTTTTTCCGTTATACCTTTCATCAAATACTAGAAAGTTTTAAAAATAAATGGGATGTATCAGAAATATGAGTTATTCATTAGAAATTTGTAAAAATTTATATTTTTTTACTATCACAAAGGTGAAATTTCTATTTTTAAATTTTTGGTATATACATATCGGAATTTTTTAAATTTCTAGTAAACATTTAGATTATTTTATCGAAAATGGTGAAATTTTCAGTATGCACTAAAAAATTCCAGAAATTGGAACAAGTAAACATATCTTGAAGATTCAATGGACGGTTGGAGGCCAGCTGGCATATTTGATAGTTGACTTCCACTTGGTTTTGTGCATGATCTCATTGTAGGATGACTCTCTTACAAGCCCTCAACATACTCCCATTGTGAAGGATCACGATACACATCACTCTTTTGGCTTGTACTTCACCAATCTTTTTCTTCAACACCCTCTGGCCCACAATATCCAAAGTAGTGAAATATATATTCAATTCTTTACACTCTACTTCTAAATCCAATAATGTACCATATTCTTCACGACTGGCCTCATGCTCTTCAATGTATAATTTCTAAAGGAGCATGATTGCCTTGTATTTGGAAACCAAAAAGTTGACACGTACACGATAACCCATGTGTTTATGTAACGACACAAACAAATGCATCTTGGCTTGCACCAACAAATTTTACTCTTACTAGTTCCTTTCCAATGAGTTGTATACATTATCTCGAAACAGAACTGTGCAAGTTGGAATAGAATGGAGTGTTATACTGATGCTTAATATTGATTTTTTTTTGAAATGACACTCTATTTAAACCTATATGCAACTTCAACATGGTGCTCACAACATCCCAACTTTGGCATAAATATCTCCGGCTTAAAGGTAACATGTTTTTAATCTCCAATGAGCAAACTCCATCCTAAAAACCATAAATATAAATATTAGTTAAATTATGTTTAGTAATGTAATAACATCAAACTGATGTCAGTGTACCTGTTCGTTGTTGTGTTCCCTAAATGAGTGACTCTGTTAATCCAAGCAGAAACAAACCTTTCTTTACAAGGCGTCAACCATGTTTCACTCATATAACAAATAAAGGAATATCAGCACAAACAATCTCAAAGTTCTTCAAGTGTTCGGCAAACTTGGTTTCTCTATTTGAATACATGATGTTGTTTCATAGATCCATGACAAGTTCTTATCTTTGTGATTTAACTTAATCTTTACATTTCATATTAATGTTTTTTGGAATATGGAATGAACACGACATATGAGTTGTATCTAGGAACACAACTTTCATGGCATTCATTAACGCAAGTTCCCGGTCTGTCACCACAACCTTCAATAGCAAATTCTCTAAAGAGAACAACTTTTTGAGCTTCCTCTGTGCCCATTTGAATTTCTCATCCCTTTCATGTTCCAAATAGGCAAATCTAACTGAAAACATAAACTTCGTTGACGTAACACCAACAATCTAAAGCAGTGGTAGTCATTACCTTTATGATCACAACGCACATAATAAAAAATCTACTAATTCAAAACCTGCATTTTTAATGAGTATTGGCCATTACCTATTTGTCTTGTATGTATAATAAAAAATGAACATCAAATGAAACATATTAAACAACTTCACTAAATCAGGATGTGTCAAAAAGATATCAGCAACAACATTTGAGTCACCCCTATTCCTAGTGCAACACATGTATTTCTCTCTATGAATAAGACTTAATAACATCTGCATTTCTGTCAATGGACCTCTCTTGCTCGTATTGTATGTAGCTGTAAATGTTTACACTTGGGTAACATTCATGAGGTTTTCTTGACCTTTATCTTTCAAAGCAGCAATTATGTATCCTAGAGCCATATTGTAAACCTACATGGATCAATGAGTTTGGGTGGAAGCTTCCTCTGAATGATAGCATTGAACTCTTTTTATCGAATTACCTAATTATACATGTTGATGAATGCGTATCTGATAAATAATAATTATGCGATAAATATATTGCGAATTAACAAGACCACTGAACCTAATTCCTTGGTGTGCAACTCACTAATTTAAACGATAATTTCCTAATTCCTTAGGCCAATTCAAAGTTAAACTAGGTATTTACAATTTCTTTAATCCTAAAGCCATAACGTATAATTACCTGTTCGTAGTTAATTAATAAATTGAAAAATTTCCCTAATTCAAATCGATAGACTTATAGTCAATAATATTTACTCATCTAAAATTAACTTGTGCGCTCGTCAACACACAAAAATCAGTAAACACAAGAACAATTGAATAAATAATTATAACATAAGAGTATTTAAATAAATAATCTCAAACGTTCATATGATCCAACAAAGTACAATTAGGTTCATCTCTCAAGACCTAATAAAAAATAGCTTAGCTACACATAGTGAAATTAACAATTACCATGAGTTTATAAGAAGAATTCCTGAAAATCAAAGGAAAATAAGCTCTCCAATTGCTTAGCTGCGGAGAATAACTATATCGACACCCTTTGATATCATTTTATTTTGCCTATTTTTGTGATTAGATATCATTTTTTAAGGAAATTTCTTTATGGACCTCCCAACTTTTTTGGACACCTGCGACACAAATACCAAAATGTCTCTATAATATTTCAGAAATGCATCTCCGAAATCACTGTTTTTCTGGAAAAAAAATTGATTTCAGAAGTGCACTTCCGAAAACACAAAAAAAAGGTATTTTCAGAGATGTATTTCTGAAATCACCTTTTTTTTTTAGAGGGGGAGTCTTCGGAGATGCATATCCGAAATATTCCAATTTTTGGTCTTGGAATGTTTAGGATATGCATATCAGAAAAAATTCAATAATTATTAAAAAATTAAAATCAAAGTGAATCAATACAATTAATAATATATTTAATTGTATTAATTAAAATATATTATTAAATATATATCATTATAATCAAGATATAATATTAATATTAGCCTAATAAATATTTAAATTAACACCTTATTTACTATTTTTCTTATGATACATAAAAAAATTATTTGAAAAATTAATGTAATTCGAAATTTATATTAAAATAAGAATAAAGTAGTAAATAATTTTATTCTTACTTGATCTCTTTTATTTTAAAATTTTGTTAAATAATTATTAATATATTTACTTTTTATATAATTATAATTATATTGTATTAGTTATAAATTTAGTAATTATTAATATGAAATTTATAAAAAAATGTGTAAATTTTTATTAGTTTTTTTAAATTTATAATTGGAATTAGAAAAGAAATATCAACGATATAATTATTATTATTACAATTCATAACTTATAAATTATATCAATTTTATGATATCTGAATTAATCAATATCCCAAAATTTTTAATTTTTTTGGATTTTGATTAATTCGGATATGCATATCCGAAAAAATCTCTGACCATTTTTTAGGGATTTGTTTCGGATATGCATATCCGAATTAATCAAAATTCCAATTTTTTTTGTGTTTTCAGATATACATCTCTGAATTAACCAAAATCCCAATTTTTTTAGAGATGCATCTCCGAAGGGTATTTTCGGGTCCGTAAAAAAATTTTCTTTTTTAAAACCATACATATAATAATTGGTCCCACCAAAAAACTATACTTAGATATAGCGTTATCAAAGTCAAAGATCTAAGGAAGAAGTTGTCAGGTCTATGAATTGCAATGATCCTTTTTAAAACATTTACATGTTTAACTAAGATCGTGACAATTATGATTTTAAATTGCAATTGCCGATGTTGCAATTGCAATTATTGTGATTATATGATGTAAAATTCCTTTGTTACAACACAAACTTTTATTGAGAGGTGTTTGAAATAAAATATTGAATTGCATTTAAAGTTAATTTTTTTCATTTCATTAGAAGAAAGTTAAATCTTAAGGTTATGAATTTTTTGTTTCTGAATAATACAATTGGATAAATATGTGTGAAATTGTCTAATGTGGTTTATATTATGACCCACATGTGATTTTAAATTACCCTTCAATTATGAAGACTACTGCATCAACAATATTATAACCTCAACTGCGGTTGCACACCAAAATTTAAAACCATGGTGACAATTCTTAAATAGGATTCTCAGCCTAGCTAATAACCCTTTTTAATCCATGATAATATTACAATAGGATAATTTCGGGACTTTGTATTTACTACTAGAGTTATCGCACACTACTTTATACCATTTAGTCACACACAACTTGTACCTTTATACATATAGTATTGCTTAGATGTCTCTCAAATTTAAATTCTTTTCGTTGAGAGGGAAATCATCAAAAATATTATTTAAAGAATAAACATATAGTAATCTTGACTAAAGATCACCAGTTCATAAAACTCAGTAGAGGATGACAACTTGATTTTTGAATAGAGGATCTGAGTGTTACGAGATGGATTTAACCTTGTTAGCAGCGTTCTATGAGCAAGACCCTTCAAGTGTATAGAAAGTGATGAAGAGATCTACTAGCAATGTGTTATAATTATAACTCTTTGTGTTTTAGGGTTCATACATAGCCTCCTATTATAGTTACAGGGGTACCTATTTCAAATCGGATAAGACACTAATATGAACAATGATCACACATATCAATTGCTAATAATTTATCTCATAAGAATCATGATTTTTGGTCGAGACTCTCCCCGTTAGAGTGACCATATTAGAAATTATGTATGTTTAGACTCGGGTCATGAGCTGAAGAACTCGAGGCTAGGTTATAGTCCTACTAGGAGGCGATGACTTTCTTTTTCATCCTTATGCTAAGAGGTGATTCTTTTTAAGGATTAGTCAATTGTTAGCGTGTTAGCTTAAGTCTATTTTTCATTCCAATTATCTTCTAGCAGCAATTTTTGTAAGTACTAATAGTGTGGACAAAAGAATCAAACTATTCATGGGTGGTTCGGTTTCACTTTATTACAAGAAATTCAACATTTACCAACGGCAAAAATCCATTGGTAAACTTCAAAAAACCGTTGGTAAAGGTCAAAAAACTTATCCCAACAGGCGTTTGTTTCCGTTAACTATAATTTCTTATTCCAACATCAATTTTTCCGTCCCAATATCTTATACCAACATTAATTTTCAAAGGTTGGACAAATTTTTGGAGCTATGGCAACGATTAATAACACTATTTAATAACTTTATCCACCACGTATTTCTTTCGGTATAGGCCAAAATTAACCGTAGGTATGTCTTTTTTTATAAATATTTTTATCTATAATTTTTTTTATAATCAAATTTTGACAATAACTTCTATATATACACCACACAAAACTTAAAGCCACATAAAAGAAAACACAAAATTAATGTCAATTATATAGTAACGACCACCAAAATAAATACAACACAACCAAAGAAAACACAAAAACATATCTAAGATAAAAGCAATTTCTATTCTTCCTATCTCTTCCAACGTAACTTAATAAATATTTTTATAATATTTGAAATATTAACGCAAGAGTAATATATAATATACATATCTTGCAACTTGTAAAATAACATTCAAATATTTTTTAGATAACCGATTTTGTATAGCTGACATCATATTTGCCATAACCACATCTGTAGAATGATGCTGGAGTAATAAGAATCCAAGAAAAAATTCATATGCGCTGAGTACAACACAAATAAAACAAAAACTCACACCGTTGTTGTGGTGTTATGAGTTCAAAATTTGTAATCTAGCATGCATTCGCAAATAAATTTGTAACCTTACAACTATTAAACTCAACTTATAAACCTTAAAACACCCTTGAGCCCGAAGTACACAACAACTCAAAGTGTGGGCCAATTTGTTAGTAAAAATCAAAATATAATAGAATATATGGTTGATTAAATGCACTATTCGCATCAATTACTTACTCAAATATCACCTTCATATTAAATAATAGAATATATGGTTGATATATCGTTATACGAGTATTGAACAACGACACTTGTGTTAATAAGATGTTAGAATGTGAGAAAACATCTTAAATGTATAATAGAATATAAACTTTAAATTAATTACTATATTTATTTCATATAATAGTTTATTACATTATTCATGAAATTGGGTGCAATTATTATAACTCATGCACTAAACATGTATATAAGTAATATTATTATAAGAAAATAACCAAACTATATCTACTGCACCCATTTAACATACTTGTACTGGGAAACTTTTTAGAGTACATAGTCTAAGATGGATGAATATGTGTTTATGGATTGGTGGTTGAAGATGGTGGGGAGTATGGGAAAGTATTACGGAATGGATATGAAATTGGAAGGGGTTCGATCGCTGGAATATGGTTTCTTTGCAAGAGATTACGGGCTCCGAGGCTCAAGTTCATGCTTGAGAAGGTAAGAGCAAGAAATAAAATTATAATGATGAAGGATTTCTGTGAAGCCATGGCTAAGAATGAAGGATGTTGCAAAATCTATGTAAATATGCTTTGATATTAAATGACAACCACCAAGAAAGTTTGGTCTTATATAGAGTTAGGGAGTGGAAGTTGTTGCCAAGGAATAAAATATTTAAACAAAAATAAATATTATGTGTGAAAAATAATTAATGCAAATAAAATCTTAAATAAAATAAGGAAAAAAATATTTTCTAAAAAACCTTATATTTAAAGGCTGAGAAGTGTACTATGTCACATTCAAAAAGAAACTAAGAGTAATTTGAAAATAATTATATATTTGTGTGAATTAATGTATTATAAATATTATTGATGAGTAATATAAGAAAAATGTTTATTAGTAAGAAAGTATGAAAGCAAAAAAGACAAGAATTCTCAACCACTCATTACTACCACCATCCCATGATCCCTATTAAAAAAGAAATAAAATTTAAAATCAATTTAAAATTATCCTCTAAAACAATGATGAGTGTGTTCATTCTTGCATTTTTTTTATTCAAATTATTCTTACTATATAGCATTACTCATAATATAAATATTAAAAACAACTCATATATTCAAATATTCTTAATTCTTCTTATTCAAAACAATTTCATTCTTCTTCTTCTTCTAATTCAAAATACCATTGTCTTTCTCGTTAAATCATTTACTTCTTTTCACATATTTTTAAAATCTACCTTTATATCTCTCGTATTTTTATAGATATGTTTATTGGTTTATCTAATCAATTCATATATTTTTTTGGATTGTATTTAAAAATTAACTATTTCATAATATTAAGTTTATAAGAGAGGTGATCCTTTATAACACAATAGTATACTTTTAATCAATAATTTAATATATAAACTTTTAAAAAAATTCATATTTATATTGAATTTTTTAATTGAAATTATAGAGTAGACTGTGGCTCTGTTTGGTAAGACAGAATTTTGAGTTTATAGCTTATAACTTATAAGCTAATATAACAATTTAGACCTATTTGGTATCAATTTTTTCATCCCGAGCTTATAGTTTATTTTGCTAGCTTATAGCTTATTTTTCATACGCTATTTCAAATAGCGTTTTAGCTTATAGCTTATAGCATATCAATTTTTCTTCATTTTTTATCCTTACTATTTTAGTAAAAATTCATTTTTATCCTTTATAATTTATTTTAATTTAAAATAAAATAATTATGTATTAAATCTCTTTTATGTCATTTTACATTTATAAGTTACTTAAACTACTAATTTTACCAAACAATTCAATTAGCTAATCAGTTATCAGTCTCAACCATCAGTCATAAGTTATAAGCAATTAATCATCAATCATCAGCTAAAAATTATAAGCTATCAACTAGCTTATCAGCCAACTGTTATTTTTATCAAATAGACCTGTGTGAATAGTATTACACTATAGACATTAGTTTTAATCTATTACACACATTGTGTGCAATAAAATGTATATTATATATTTTTAAAAGAATTAAAATCTTAGTGGGGACAACTACCTACATAGTATTAAAGGTAGGTTCTTCCCTAACTGTGATGTTAATAAAAATTAATATTGTTATTGACTTTTGAACGGAAAGCGCCAACATAATTTTATTTATAAAATTAAAAGATTAAAATATTATTTTTTAAAATCAAAAGAATAAAATGAACTCGATTAAAAAAAAAGAGATAAAAAAGAATATTAAGTCTTTAAAAAAAGTGAGAAAAGGATAAGGAAAGATGATGACTTAGGTTAAATAGATAATTTTTTTGATTAAAAAATAATTTTAAATTGTATACAACTGATATATAGTTGCATAAGTCTTGTTCTTACTGTTATCCTATTAAACATTAACACGTTTAATATAAATGTCAAATTTAATTTAAATGAATTAACGTCATCGTCTTGTTTTAAATTGTTTTCTTTCATTCTTTCTCCAAAGGCAATCCTGTAACACCCTTCTACCCAATTTATATTTTGTGAGTAATTTTAAATCAACTAATTAAAATACAAACATCCATAAGAGTGTCACATCGTCATAAAACATCATACATGTCTATCATCCTGCTCCATAACACGGGTTCTCGATATAATAACAATTAAATTTTCTTTTGAAACATTAACATCAATTCAAATATCATACAACAGAATCTCAACATTAAAATAAAGTAACAATTACCCATTATGTTTCATCATTCGTAATTTAAATTTCAAAATCAAATTCAAACCATTAACGATAACTCATAGAATCATGTTCTCAAACAATTAAAGTATTCAAATCATACAATCCTAACCCGACGTTACATATCAGAGCAAGACCCTTTATTCAATAGAAAAATTAAACGACTCCGGAGCTATCCTTACTCCTTAATAAGCTAGTCCCGTTCACCTGCGTGTTATCCACGTGGATGTAACATTCAAACATAAAGGGTGAGTAAAATCATAATCATTATAAAAGGCATAAGGGATAGATATAGTAGTTATATCAGGAAACAACAAGAATATAATATCATTTACTACATTTTATAACATAACAACAATCACTAGTTCTTCACGTCAAAACATCATAATCCAAGAATTAGTCAAAGACATCACTTAATAAAAATATTGTGCAATTCCACAAATAATGGAATGCAACTTCATAAGAATCATGCATGTGGTATCAAAACGTCACTGATGACATAGTCATCTTCCTCCAAAGATCCTCAACATAGGATTGATTCCCGCTTGGAACCGGAGCACATCATAAAACGCACTTAATCCACACAATATGATTAAGGCCAACACTGGACATCAGTCCTAACATCACCGGGCATCAGTCCTAACATCACCGGGAATCTTCTCTTACCTTACTAGACAAAAGTCCTACAAATTCTATGAATGCATGATGCACAACAACATACAACACGACCACAGCTAGTAAAAACACACCATCATTCATCATACATCATCACATGCTTCATATTACACACATTATCGTACCCACATGAATTCATCATACTGCATCACATGTTTCATACATACATATATCATCACAATTACATCAAACCTTATAGTACTCAAGTCAATTCAAGTCACGACACGACATTGTTAAATCAATTCATAATCACAAGCATTACATATTGGTATATTGCCACATGGTATATACATCGTAAGGAAAATACACATCAAGTTATATCATGACGTGGTTACGTCAATTCATAGCAAAAAGCATACTTACTATGCTATCACTATATAGCCCATTACCTAATCATAATAAAATCACTAGAAAACTACATTTTATGAATCATTTTATTCTACCAGGGTATAGTTTATTGCATTAGCTTTCCACCGCTTCGAACGACGCATCAAATGGAGTCTAGAAACTCAAGTTATGACTTTTACAAAATTTTGATTCTGACTCGGTTCGCCCGGCGAATGGAATGGATCACCTGGCGAATCAAGACAGTAGATAAACTTCTCGAACCCTTCGCCCGACGAGCATGGCAGCACAGCAAACTAGAAAAGTGCAATTTTCGCCATTAGGGGCCTTCCGTACCTCCAAATTCAATTCCATAAAAAGTCCCAGTTTCAGAATTCAAAATCCTACGATTATATAACATTTAGAACAGTCCATAACACCTATTTATAGGTATTAAAATCAAACTTTCATTAAGGGTTCATCCATCCATATATTCAAATACATCAATTTCATAAATCTTTATCCTAGGTTCATCAATTCAACAAAACCCAAATACAACCTACAATTATCTAATCACTTAAGCCAATTATAATAATCTAGATAGACTCCACTTACCTTAGAATTATGGTTTGATTTTGAATCCTTTCGTGTTACACCGAGATTCCTCTTCTCCTCTTGCCTCTCTTTGCCCTAGCCTTTTCTCTATTTCACGCTCGTCCAAAACGTTTTACGATTGAATGAGTATCTTTCTTTTTACCCTAGTTTAATCCCTTAGACCATTTCTATGGTCTTCCCATATTGCCCTCACTTACGCTTCCCAAATGACAATCCTTTCTCTTATTATCTCTAATACTAATATTATTCTATTTTACTAATTAAAATAATATTAACTATTTATCTTAATTATCATATATCATCTAAAATACTCTATACCCTGACACATCAACATCATCAAATAAATCACCAAAACATCATATCACACCTGATCTTCATCAAGTCATCACAAATCACCACAATATCACATGAATCATCAAAACATCACATAAGTCAAATACTTCACCAAAATCACTAAAACATCATATATATCAAATGTTTCACAATAACCCACATAAACATCAAATTACTATTATATTCATCAAAGCATCATATATATCGAATATTTCATAATGACTCATATATTCATGCTAAATTTATTAAATAATTAATTAATCTAGAATTCAGTGTGTTACAAACCCATTTATCATGAAAGACTAGTTCTATCTTCTTGAAAGCAGGGCCGACTACGTGTATAGGAGCAATAAGCTCTCTACAGTATAGGTATGGGGTGGAAATAGGCTAAGCTAGGTTAGACTTTAAAAGACCTGAGCATGGCCTACGATAAACTTAAAAGGACCGAGACTGGTCTATTGCCTATTATAGGTTCTTTTTTTAGATCTGACCTGACCTTTTTAAAAGTCTGACCCGACTTGAAAGCATATTTAAAAGTCTATTTCTCATTAAAGTTTTCAATTAATTCATATTACTTGAGAAGCCTTATAGACCAACTTATTTAACCTATATATATATATATATATATATATATATATATATATATATATATATATATATATATATATATATATATACCCACCTATAAGATTTTATAGACTTTTTTATAGCCTAAGTCCGACCTATTTAATTAAATAGGTTTTCAAAAAAGTCTAAGTCTGACCTTTTTTATTAAATTGGCTTGGTCTAGCATGACGTTAAGTATGCTAGGCTATAGGCCCCTATAAGACGATCCGCCCTATTTCCACCCCTAAGTACATGGTCCCAAATTTTGGGAGGTCCAAAATTTTATAAAGTTTAATTTTTTTTATTAGTATTAGTAAAAAATTGTTATAACAAAAAATCAATAAATAAAAAAATGTAATGTTAAAAATTAAATACATAATAATCAAAAGTCAAACTAATTCTAATTAAATATAAATTTGATTAATATATAATCATATTTTCAATTATTATAATTACATGTTTTTTAAAATTAGAACTCATTATAAAATTAGAAAAATATTTTTGAGTTGATTGGGTCGACCCTAGTTAAAAGCATCATCAAGTTATATATCTGCCACCTTGTGAGAAATTCAATGCTCCCAATGCAACTTTGCGATCAATTTGATATGGTGACGCCTAATTACGATTAAGGGTATTTAGTTGATAACATATAATTGTACACGTGTTTTATTTTAAGAGGAGAACAATAAATACAACACATATAGTACTATACTGTCTTAGAGCACCCACGTCCACGTGCTTTAGGTTATGTTTGGGAATTTTGAGGGGAATGGAGGGAGGGGCTTTGAAAAAATAGAACGATTGGGTGAAAATAGTTGAATGATTTTGGTTGGGAGGGTTTTAAAGGGTTTGCTTTTATTCATAACACAAAAACTCTATAATTTGGGAAATTCAAAATTTGTATCGAAGGAGGGCTTTGAAGGATTTTGGAGGGCTTATATAAATTTTCAAAATATTTTTTATGTTGTTATAGTATTCGAAAAATTAAAAATATAATAATGTTATACATTCTTTTATCATTCTATATAAAATCATTTTTCTTATAAAATATCAAATATTTTTCTTTATTTTAAAAAAATTTGTTTTGCCTTCTCCTCCCCTCTCTTTCAAACTTTCAAACATAGCTTTATAGATTTCATAAGTGAATATGATTATTTAATTTGTCTTTGTTACTCAAGTAAAGAATACTTCTTGTTGACATTATATTGTTGGACTAAATGTAATTTTCTTTAAAATGTATATAAAGATCATAAAATAGTATAAATGTGAGATTAAGCGGAACCTATTTCATCAATACCCTCTGAGTTGGATCCCGCCTTTGGAAGGCAATCTAAAATACAATGTCGACGCATGTTTTAATATTAGTCGGGGTACTACAAATAGGGGTTGGTGTCTTCGTGACCATTTGAGGAACTTCATCTATGTTAAGACCGCTAGAGATTTTGGTTCCTACCCAATTCTAGAAGCGGAAGCTTTGGCCCTCAAAGAAGCTATCCTTAGTGCTATAGATTTGCATCCGGAGAATGTTACTTTCGAGTGTGATTCTCAAAATACGACTCAAGCCATTCGGTCTGATTTTAATGGTTTCTCCGAGTTTAATTCTATTATTGCAGCTATTCATAATTTATTATTTAATTTGTTAACTTTGAGGTTAAATTTGTAAAGCGCCAAGCGAATTCAGTTGCTCACGCTTTAGCTAAGGCGGCCGATTCTTGGACTAGGCGTAGGCTCTTTAATATGAGCCCTCCTTGTATTGAACACTTGCTTATTAATGATAAGATTTGATTTTCCTTTGCTTAAAAAAAAGTGGAACCTATTTCAAAGATTTTGCCAAGTTTTATTAATATTTACAAAATGAAAATGAGTTCTTTATATTATTGAAAAGGTAAAATATTCTTAAAAAATTAAATGGGACCTATTTAAAGAGAAAACTAAAGAGCATTACTGTCCATCAAATTCATTTAAGTTCTCTAAAAGAGTCTCATTTAATGTTTTTTTTTTTTATAATATTTGACATTTTTCAATAATATAAACAACTCATTTGCATTTTTTTTTGGTTTATTAACCACCGGTTTAGTCCGATTCGGGGGTCAGTTCTGACATCAAGTGGTTCCATCCTCTTTTCGATCGTAATTGCGGGGATCGAACCGTGACTCTCTTTAACAGGTTCAGTGTCAATCACCATTGAACCAATAAACAATTAGTAACAACACATTTGCATTTTGTAAATATCAATACAAATTATCAAAACCTTTGAAATAGGTCCTACTTAATCACACATTTATATTCTTTTATGGGGGAGTCTTTATACATTATAAATAAAATAAAATTTAGTCTAGTAATTAAATGTCAACAAGAAGCGTTCTTTACTTGAGTAAGATGGCAAATTAAAGAACCATATTTATTGATAGAATCTTACATAATTTTATTGGTTTCTGTGAAGAAACCTCTAAAGCACACTGACTTGGGTGCTTTTAATTTCTCAAAATATATTACTTTTTTATTGGGTATTCAATTTTAAAATACATTATTTAACAATGAATTGAACTATTTTTATGGTGCGCAAATAGTCAACCTATTCAATTAAATATTGGTTAAATATTTTATGTATAGCACAACTAGAGTGGTGAATCTATCATAGGTTTCACATAACTTCAATATTATGTATTAAAGATATTGATGCCTTAAACTATGGGTGGTAAAACGGGACGTAGCATTTAAGGTCGATCCGCGCACCCGTCAAAAAATGATGGGTTAAGTTGGAAGTTTGGGCCTGCTGCTCACCAAAATTTGCCACATGTTAAAACCCGTGATCGCCAAAGCCCGCTTCGCCCATTTGTTTAGCTCGTCCCGCCTTAAGTCCATCTTTTTTTAATTAATTATAGTAATTTCAATTCTTATGGTTTTATTTTATACATTTATAAATATATGTAATATTTTTTTAAGTAAAATTTGTTAAAATGATGCTTTATAAAAAATTGGTCTAAAAAATAAGTGAAAAATTTAATTTAAAGGTAAAAAAGCCTATTAAAAAATGAAAGAAAATAAAAAAACAAAAAAACTAGGAGGGCAAGTCTGCCGTCTGCCAACCCGCCACCTTGGCGGGGCAGGCATGACTTTTATGCCCATTTCCAGTTGGCAGGCTTGCCCTCTCGTTCGTTTTTTAGCGGGCTTAAGGCGGACGAGGCGGGGCGGGTCAGGAAGTCTGTTTAGCCACCCCTACCTTGAACCATAATTTTTTTTTACAACCTTTAAAATTATACACATGATTCCATAAATTCTTGGTATCGATTAAGAAAAATTATATTAACATAAATTCTTTTCGACATTACATAAAATTGTGAATTCTAACATCTTAATTTTTATTAACAAGAAAAAATAAAGTGCAAAACAAAATTGATAAACAAATAAATAAAAGTAATATTTTAAATATATACACTGTAATTTATATCGGTAAAATATCTTTTGTTTATCTCTTATCTTTACCTCGAGGTTTATTATGGTTCTTTAACTTTAAAAAAATCAACGTAGTCATTTCTAATAGATCTGCAAATCAAAGTTAAAATAAAGTGACATTTGACATACACTTGGCAATGATGTGGCATATGCTTATGACTAAGATCATCAAAATTTCAAGAACAATTCCAAAATTTTGCATTCTCCATGGATTTTAAGACATAAAGGACTACATTTGTCTTTTTAAGAGGTAAGAGATCATAATGGTCTCGGAGATAAAAAAAGATATTTTGCTATCTATATAATATTTTTGGACAAATAATATGAAATAAAATCATATTTTGAAAATATATTAGGAATATAGATTTAATACCATTTTTGTCTTGTATCTTGTATTTAAGGAATCATGTTAATTCTAGGGATGAAAATGAATAGGGTTTGGACATGGTACTATAGTACCCGTTCCCATACCGTAGGTTTCAAAAAATTCTTGTACCCGAACCCATACCCGCGTGGACACCAATGTTCATACTTGTATCCGTACTCTATGGATACCTCCATACCCATACCCATACCCGTACCTGTTTACTCGCGCTTGTAGTAAAATTAAACCAATTAATTACAAAATATCATATAATTTTAAGTATTTTTTAACAATATTAAAAAAATTATGGATGTTATTGTTGAGTTAAGAAATAAACACTTTTATTAAAATGTGTAATAATTTAATAGCGATATATTTTTAAAAAATTGATAAATGCGCATTTTTATATAATAATACAAATAATATATTCAACTCTTTTGGCTTGTACTTCACTGACGGTATACATCACTCTTTTGGCTTGTACTTCACCGACGGTGGACACATAGAAGTTGTGGATGCGTGTATTAGTTCCCCAACCTTTTACTTCAACACCCTCTGACCCACAATATCCAAAGTACTAAAATATATATTCAACACTTCACACTTTACTTCAAAATCTAACAATGTATCACTTTCTTCATGACTGACCTCATGCTCTTCAATGTGTAATTTCTACCAAAATACATGAATTTATTCTAAAGGAGCATGATTGACTTGTATTTGGAAACCAAAAAGTTGACACGCACACAGTAACCCATGTGTTGTTGTAACGAAGCAACCACATGCATCTTGGCTTGCACCAACAAATTTTACTCTTACTAGTTCCTTTCCAATGAGTTGTATACATTATCTTGAAACAAAACTGTACAAGTTGGAATATAATGAAGAGTTATACCGATGCTTAATATTGATAATACTTTTTTTGAAATGACACTCTAATTAAACCTAGCTGCAACTTCAACATGGTGTTCATAACATCCCAACTTCACATAAATATCTCCGACTTAAAGGTAACATGTTTTTTAATCTCCAATGATCAAACTCCACCCTAAAAACCATAAATATAAATATTAGTTAAATTATGTTTAGTAATGTAATAACATCAAACTGACGTCAGTGTACCTGTTCGTTGTTGTGTTCCCTAAATGAGTGACTCTGTTAATCCAAGCAACAACAAACCTTTCTTTATAAGGTGTCAACCATGTTTCACTCAAATAACAAATAAAGGAATATCAGCACAAACAGTCTCATAGTACTTCAAGTGTTTGACAAACTCGGTTTCTCTATTTGATTACATGATGTTGTTCCATAGATGCATGCTATGTTCTTGTCTTTCTGAGTTAACTTACTCTTTACAGTTCATTTTTTTTTTTTGGGAATATGGAACGAACACGACATATGAGTTGAATCTGGGAACACAACTTCCATGGCATTCATTAACGCAAGTTCCCAGTCCGTCACCACAACCTTCAATAGCAAATTCTTGGAAGAGAATAAATTTTTGAGCTTCCTCAGTGCCCATTTGAATTTCTCCTCTCTTTCATGTTCCCAATAAGCAAAGATAACTGAAATCATCAATTTCGTTGACGTAACACCAACAATCTCAAGCAGTGGTAGTCGGTAACATTATGATCATAATGCACATAATAAAAATTCTACTAATTCAAAACCTGCATTTTTAATGAGCAGTGGATGTTACCTATTTATCTTGTATGTATAATAAAAAATGAACACCAAATGAAACATATTCAACAACTTCACTAAATTAGGATGTGCCAAAACGATATCAGCAACAACATTTGAGTCACCCCTATTCCTAGTGCAACACATGTATTTCTCTCTATGAATAAGACTTAACAACATCTGCATTTCTGTCAATGAACCTCTCTTGCTCGTATTGTATGTAGCTATAGATTTATACACTTGGGTAACATTCATGAGGTTTTCTTGACCTTTGTCTTTCAAAGCAACAAATATGTACCTTAGAGCCATATTGTAAACCTACCTGGATCAATGAGTTTGGGTGGAAGCTTCCTCTGAATGATAGCATTGAACTATTTTTTATTGAATTACCTAATTATACCTGTTGATGAATGTGTATCAGATAAATAACAATTATGCGATAAATATACTACAAATTAACAAGATCACTGCACCTTATTCCTTAGTGTGCAACTCACTAATTTAAACGATAATTTCTTAATTCCTTAGGCCAATTCAAATTTAAACTAGGCGTTCTGATTTTTTTAATCCTAAAGCCACAACTTATAATTACCTATTCCTAGTTAATTAATAATTTGAACAATTTCCCTAATTCAAATCGATAGACTTATGGTGAATAATCTCTACTCATCTAAAATCAATTTGTGCACTCGTCAACACACAAAAAGCAATAAACACAAGAACAATTGAATAATTATAACATAAAAGTATTTAAATAATCTCAAACATTCATATGATCCAACAAAGTATAATTAGGTTCAACTCTAAAGACCTAAAGAAAAACAGCTTAGTGAAATTAACAATTACCATGAGTTTATAAGAAGAATTCCTGAAAATGAAAGGAAAATAAGCTTTCCAATTGCTTAGCTACGGAGAATAACTATCTCGACACCCTTTGATATCATTTTTTTCGCCTGATTTTGTGATTAGATGTCGTTTTTTAAAACCCTACATATAATAATTGGTCCCACCAAAAAACTATACTTAGATATAGCCCTATCAAAGTCAAAGATCCAAGGAAGATGTTGTCAGGTCTATGAATTGCAATGATCCTTTTTAAAATATTTACATGTTTAGCTAAGATCGTGACAGTTATGATTTTAAATTGCGGTTGCGGGTGTTTCAATTGCAATTATCGTGGTTACATGATGTCAAATTCCTTTGTTACAACACAAACTTTTCTTTAGAGGTGTTTTAAATAAAACATTGAATTCAATTTAAAGTTAATTTTTTTTCATTACTTCAAAAGAAAGTTAAATTTTAAGGTTATGAATTTTTTATTTTTGAGGAATATAATTGGATAAACATGTGTGAAATTGTCTAACGTGGTTCATATTATGTCCCATATGTGATTTTAAATTACCTTTCAACTGTGAAGACTACTCCATCAGCAATATTATAGTCTTAATTGCGGTTGCGGACCAAAATTTAACACTACAAAAAACTGCAATTAGCAAGGTGAATTTCACCCTGCAAAAGCAAAAATACACTGCAAAGCAATAATTGCGAGGTGAGGTGTCCACCCTTCAAAAACGTTAGTCGCAAATATTTTCAAGGGGATTAACACCTCGCAACTTTGCCAGGTAGTTTACACCCCGCACAGTTGCCAGGTACAGAACACCCTGCAAACACGCTTTCCAAGACTTTCAGCCAACTTCGTTCCATGTGACAGCTTTGTTCAGAGCAGGCGCCACAGTGAGTCAGAGCAGTACGTTAGGAGACTTGTGGGGTGAATTTCACCTAGCAATATTTGAATGTTCAAAAACTTGCAGGGTGAAATTCACCTGGAAAATCTTTTGAAATACCATATTAAATGCACAACGTAAATTTTAACGCAGATAGTAAAAAAAAATATATTTATATTATTCTAAATATTATAATTAATATTTAGGATAATATAAATATAATAAATAATTTAAATTCAATAAAAAATATATATTTATATTATTCTAAATATTAATTTTTTTTTTGATTCAAAAGAATACTTTATTGAGGATTCAAAAAACAATTACAAGCAAGCGATCTAAAGATCCAGCAAACGAAGCACCTGAAAGAAACTACATGTCCTAGGGCCTCCCTAAGGTAACATAAGTTTCCCTACATGTTGTCTAAGTTGCACCTTAGTCCAACATCTATATATAACAGTGTCCACAATTTTCAGCACTATGTTCTCACTATTGTGCCTATCCATGTTCTCAAGGCAGACTCTATTTCTATAACACCATATTTCATAGATTGCTTCCATGAAAGCACACTTAAGTATGGTATATCTCCATCCTTTCCTATTACAGTGATCAATAATCCATGCCAATTCCTCCTTCCAGCCCAGAGGCGTATGGCAGATCTGTAACCAGTTCAAAACATCATGCCAAATCCGCTTCGTGGTGTCACATTCAAAGAGCAAATGTTGCAGCGTTTCACTAGTACCACAAAAGCAGCAATCTGTATTGTCAAGCATTCCAAATCTTACCATTCTTTCCTTCGTTGCAAGACTGTTATGACAGGCTCTCCACAAGGTATGCATCGCTCGCGGTCTCGCCAAGTTATGAAACAAAGCTTTCCGCCACACCACCAGATGCTGACTGCTGTTGCTGGATTCTTCATACAAAGTTCTTGCTTTGAATTTCTCCTCCTGCAGCATTCTACCCCAGACCTGGGAGTCTTTAATATCTTCTCTGCAATTAAGGACAGCTTTAAGAGTCCAAGAGCAGCTTTGTTTAATCGGGACATCCAATATATCCATGCCCTTCGCATAGTAACTATGCACCCATCTAATCCAAAGGCTGTCACTCTTCCTACAAAGATTCCACAAAAGCTTACACATGGTAACTTTATTCCAAGTCTTTAGGTTAGTGATGTTTAGGCCTCCATGGTTCTTGGGTCTGCAAACTTTCTCCCATGCGACTGGGGATTTTCTGGTAATAATCTCTTTCCCAGACCATAAGAAAGATCGGCAGGTAGCCTCAACCTTCTTCAGCACCTGTTTGGGAATTAAAATACACTGCATCCAGAAATTTGTGATTGCAAATAATACGCTGTTGATGAGTTGGTGTCGCCCCGCAAAGCTTAAGAGCCGAGAACTCCAATGCTTTATCCTGCTTACCAGCTTCTCAACCAAAGCAAGGCAGTGGTGATTTGATAACCTTTTGATAGTGAGAGGGATTCCTAGGTATCGAAAAGGGAGGCAGCCTTCAGCAAAAGTAGTGATGTTATAGATTTGGAGCTGCGTATGTGCATCAACATTGCCATAAAATGCCTTACACTTGGCTGGATTTACAAACAGACCGGTAGACATGGAGAAAACCCCAAAGGCTCTCATGAGAAGATCAATTAAGGTGGCATCACCTCTAGAGAAAAGAAGGAGATCGTCAGCAAAACTTACTTCAATGATGCCTATTTTGCCACATTTAGAATGCATTTTGAAGTCAGGATTTTCCTTCAGGGGGTGAAGGACTCGGTGCAGATACTCCATGACTATGACAAACGAGAGGGGAGACAAGGGGTCCCCTTGTCTTAGACCTCTCTTAGCTTTCAGAGTTCTCGTCACATTGTTGTTCACATTATACCTGTAGGAAACAGATGTAACAGTCAGCATAATCCACTTAATAAACAGAGGAGGAAAACTAAGTTCTCTGAGGATATCTTCCACTGCCCTCCACTCCATAGTATCATACGCCTTCTGGAGGTCCATTTGGATCATGCATTTTGGGGCACCATGACTAGTGCTGTAGCCTTTGAGCAGGTCATAAGCAAGGAGAACATGGTCTTGTATGTGTTGACCAGGCACAAATGCAGCTTGGCTGACATGAACTACACTCCCAAGAACTTTGCCAAGTCTAGCTGCAAGGACTCTTGAGATGATTTTATACAGGGTCGTACAACATGAAATTGGCCTATAGTCCTTCACCATGGTGGCTGCATTAGTTTTAGGTATAAGAGTGACCAGTGTGTTATTCACAGCCTTATAAAGTCTTCCTTTGACAAAGAATTCTTGAATGGCTTTCATAACATCTTTCCCTATGATGGTCCATGAGGCCTTGAAAAACTTTGAACCATAGCCATCGATACCTGGAGCAGTAATGTCACTAATGCCTTTGAGAGCTTTCCTAACCTCATCTTCTGTCACAGTGGCAATTAGATAATCACCCTGGCACTGGCTAATCTGAGGGCCTTTTCTTATCACCTCAATATCAATATTTTTTATGCCAATAGCTGCAGTACCCACTAACTTCGCATAAAAGTCGAGGACCTCAGCCTCAATTTCTTCCTGCTTGTATATGTTTTCACCCTTGATGTTCTTGAGGAGGTGAATAGCCTTTTGATTCTGCTTACATTTCAGTGAAGAATGAAAGAAGGAGTTATTATTGTCCCCCAATCTAATCCAATTTATCTTGGATTTCTGTTTCAGCATGTGCTCCTCAATATTATTGAGGTTTATCACTTCTGCAGATAAGCCTTTCACACTTTCAATCAAGGCAATGTTCATCCTGTCAGAGATCAGAGTTTGCTGAGCTTTCAGAAGGTTCTCTCTAGCCTTTTCAATCTGCTTCCTTATACCATGGAGTGGCTTACTGAGTCTAGTAATAGCTCCTTGCATTCTTTTTAGTTTGTGCCATACCACATACATGGCGTTACCCTGGATTGGCTGGGTCCAATTCTCCTCAACAGTTTTAAGGAATCCCTCTAAACCAACAACAGCATTCTGAAATTTGAATAATCTTTTCCAGCTATTATTCTGATGCTTTGTTTTCAAACACAAGAGAGAGTGGTCAGATATACCCGGTTCAAGAATAGTGAGCACAGAATTAATATACTCCTGGTGCCACTCAACATTGCCCAAAAGTCTATCTATACGAGTGTAGATAGTCCCCACACTATGCTTGTTTGACCATGTGAAGTGATCACCATTGTTGTCCTTCTCATGGAGGCCAGTAGTGTTCATCATGTGCACCAGATCACTGTATTCCTTCTCCTGCACCGGTTTCCCACCAGATCTGTCCAACACTAATAAAACATTGTTAAAATCACCTATCAACATCCATGGTCCCTGCAGGCCTATGTGAATTTTAGTGATATCCTCCCACAAGATTCTTCTCTGAGCAAGCTTGTTTTGTGCATAGATAGCAGTGCACCACATGAGAAATTCACCACTGATGGAATAAACACCACAATGGATGAATTGGTCTGTAGAAGACATGTCAGTTATTCTGACTCTAGTATCATTCCACATAATCCAAATGCGGCCATTTGTGTGTTTGGAGTAATTATCAATATACTTCCATCTATTTCCAAATTTATTTCTAATATGTACAGACTTTGATTGTTTAACTCTTGTTTCCACTAAAACTGCCAGGTCAGGGTCCATAGTGTTGAGACGGGTTACAATCTCCTTACATCTCCCTGAATTATTCAACCCTCTAGTGTTCCAGCTAACAATCATGTAATCACTTCAGCCCCCTCAGTAGGACCCTTCAAAGTCTTTAGAGGATCAAAGCCATTACTGCACAGAATTTCTCCACTGTTGCTCTTGTACTCTGATGCTAAACTCTTCCCTTTAAGCTTTCTGTTATTAACTTGAGTCCAAGAAGGTGATGCCTGGTCAATAGGGTTATTTGGAGTGCTGACTTCATGGTTCTGCTTACTCTCAATCACAGGTTTTGGTTTCCATTCTTTTTGAACTTTCTTCACAACATTGCTACAGTCATGGCCAATTCTGCTGCAGCTCTCACAAAATTTAGGTTTCCACTCATATTCAACAGGTTGGGTCAATTTTCTTCCTTCATTATCCTTGATAGTTATACTCTCCTTCTGTTTTTGGGTGATGTCGATCTCCACAAGAATACGGGCATACGATACACGCAGCTTGTTTGCTGTGCATTCGTCAGTGAAGAGTGGCGTGCCTATAGCACTTCCAATCTTTCCAAGGCTAGAAGCACTCCACAAATACAAAGGCAGATTAGGCAGCGTGACCCAAACAGGTAGTGTGCGCACCATATCTCTTTTGAAATTGAAGTCTGGGTACCATTCCTTCAACACCATCGACATGTTATGAATGGAGTATGGACCTCGCATCATAACAAGTTCTTTATCTTTTTCCTTGTTGAACTTGAGTAGAAAATAGCCCTCATCATGATAGAACATCTCTGGCAGTTGGGAGAAATTCCAGTAGCGGATCATAAATTGTTTCACAGCATTAAGGCTAAGATCCTTACCAATCACATACATAATGAGTGTATTTTCCCAGAACCTAATTTCAGAGGCAATATCATCAGCATCAAGTTCCACTTCGATCTCTCCTTCAACCACACTCGGGGCCGTGTAGCTGATTGACAGTCCATTTGCAGGGATACGATTACCGCTAATCACATCAACCCACAATTTCTTCTCTTGCTCATTCGTGTTCTTCACCGATTCTAGGGTTTTGGGGGTTTTCTCCACACCATCTCCTTCCTTTATGACCACAGTATTTTCTTGAGTACTTTCAATCTCTTCAACAACTGGTGGTACAACTGTCGGCGTTGGCACCTTGTTCTTAGGCCTCCCTCGCCCTCGAGCCATACCGGTTAAAGTAAATGAAAATGCGCGCTAGGTTATCTTCAGTTAAGGGGGATAAGCTCCCAAAGGCCCCCAACCCTAAGGCTGGGAGTTTAAGCCTCTGAAAGCTTGGTCCTCAACCAGAAGAGTCTCCAATCTGGTACACCGGAAGCCGTTTTCTGTTCACCGGAAATCGCTTGTCGTTGTGATCGGAAATCGCCAGAGCTCTCGAAGTTTTGTCTAAATATTAAAATTAATATTTAGAATAATTAAAATTTAAAAAATTTAAAAAATATAAATTTAATAATTAATTCTAAATATTTAAATGCATACTTAATATAAAGAAATTCATACTTAATATAAAGAAATTTATAATTAATCCAAAATATTTAAATTCAAAATAATATTCACTCGGGATCTGAAATGTCCGCGTTATTTTTCGTTTACTTCATCATTCTCGTCTACCACTCTTTGGTTACAAATCGCTCCAAATCCACTACCACCATATTGTTGTTGAAATAGTTGTTGCATTTGTTGCATTTGTTGTTGCACTTGTTGTTGAATTTGTTGTTGTGTAAGCATTATTTGCTCTTGTGAAAGTCTCAATGCCTCCTCCAACTCCATTTGTTTTTTCTCAATGTTTCATTTTCACGTGTTGCTTCACTCTGAGCTAGTTGTCTAATTGTTTCAGTTATTTCAGGGGTTAATGTCGGAGGACGTGAAGACCCTTCCCCGTCTGGAATTCTCCTAAATAAAAAACACTTATCCCCTTTTTTGTAGTTGCCAGCTAAAGATCCAGTAGCATAAATTTTTCCATTTCTATTCTTTCCCTTACTTGCTTTCAACCATAAATATTGATCAATATCTGGGTCAAGAGGATGTCGCCCCCGTCGACCACTTAACTCAGGATGTTTAGCTAAAAGCTCCACCTTCAACCTTTGGTACTCCGCCTACACATACGTAAATAAATTAAATAAAATAAAAAATAGTAATAAAAAATAACATTTATTTTCAGTATGCAAAACCAAATATAAAGAAAAAAACATGTATAAGATTCAACATATATAACTTCACTCACTGGCTACAAGTGAGGGATATATGTTGAAAGGCACAACACTTGCACTTGCATAAAACATGTTTTGGCACAACACTTGCACATAAAAAACGGAGACTTTAAAACTTGTCGTGTCATAATTCAAGAAACATGATCCAGGGCTAGAAAATTCATTTAACACAGAGCAATCTAAACATGATCCAGGCCTAGAAAATTCTGCAATGTGATGTATTTCTAACCAGAACAATCTAAACAAAAAGGGAGGAGAAAAAGCAAAAGCCTCCTACATTCCAAACTTGTATAAAAACATTGGATCAAAAATCATCCAAAAGCCACTAATAATACACCCTTGAATCTGTTAAAATAATTTAAAGGTTTAACAGATTGTTTGTAGCTAAAATATTTCAACGACGATTTTATATTACTTTAATATCACACTAAAACTACTTCTGTAAAAAAAAAAAACCTACATTATTGACTCAATATGACATTGGATTAAACAAATAGTATATACTTTATACACTCTATGTTGTCTATGCTATGCTACTTTTTTACTCATATATTCTTAAAAATAAGTCATGTTAAAGAAAACTTCATACATTTAACCTTAGTTTATAATAGAGGTTCAACTAGTTATTTACAGCTCTATTAGATTAGATAGTTATAGAATTACTTAAATAAGCTTACTATAAACATAACATTTGTATCTATTTTTCACACTAGTGACATCATTTTTCTTTGTAGCTGCACATATTTCAACATAGTATGAAATCCCTCCCTTCAAATGCATACCAATTTATTGATAACATAAAGTCTAGAAGCATTCTAGCTTGAAATCATGTGTGACCGACCTACGGATAGTATATACTTTATACACTCTATGATGTCTATGTTATGCTACACCATAAGACATAAAATATGGAATGTATGCAGCTCATAAAAGAAACACACCTACTCTAAATAATATTTTTCATTTGACCAACTATAAAGAGGCATGTGAGATTCAACAAACAAACCTCCAAAAAGAAAACTACATAACTTTAACATTAGACACCAGTATAGATGTAGTAAAAAAAATGATTAACTCTATAAGATCATTAGGAACCAATAAAACAAAAGAGAAGAAATACTAATATCATCTTACTTGAGTATCTCTAGCACGGTCGTCGCAATACTCTCCATCTCTTCTCTGATAAGTCCTCTCATGAGGCTCTTGCACTAATGGAATTCTTCTCTTAGCCACAGACTAATACACATAAAACTCCAACAAAAATATAACACAATTAAGAATATAATTTAAAAAAAGTAGTGAGATGAAAATATATTACCATCCTAGCAGCATGATCAGCAATACTAATGCTTCCGACTCCCCTTTCTGATGCTCTACGTTGCTTTGCTTTTTCAAATTTTTTCTTAAACTCGTCTAATTTCCAATAAACAAGCATTTCTTTAAACACATTTTCCGCTACAAAAAAAAGGTCATCTGCCACGGCCACCAAACCGCGGTAATATGCAAAATAACCATCGTCTAACGCTTTGGCCACAGAAACACAACTGTGGGATATGCAGGCGTGGCCTAAATTATAAGCCACAGTTTTCTTGTTTGTGCCATGTTTTATGGTCATCCGAGGCTGGTATAGGCCACGGTTTAGGGATCTAGATTAAGGCCGCGGTTTATCTTTCGCCTCAGTGTTAGAACAAGATTTGTTCCGATCAATATTCCGTGTTTTGATGATAACATTATATATGAATTTTGTATAAGATAATGTGGTACTCTAATCCTTTAAATTTTCCATTTCAGGAAATACATAAAGAGTATGCACAAATCAACGCTCAGAAGCACTGACTCAGAAGGTTCTAGATGGCTTCATCAGAACATGCTCTGGCAAGACATTAGAAGATGGTCAAGCAGAATCAGAACATGAACTGAAAGCATCAGAAGAATGAAGTCAGAAGCAAAAGCTCTGAAGTTCTGAATGGTATCATGCTCAAGCTCTTCAAAGTCAGAAGACAAGAAGATGCTCTGCACCAAGCTGTTGACTCTAAAATTCAAACGTTGTTTATCTACAAATCTGAGTCCAGAAGATAGTACAAGATGACAGGCTATTAAATCTAATATCTGACTGACAAAAGGAATGTTAGAAGCTACAAAAGGCAAAGTCAGTAAAAGCAGGAAAAGCAAGGCTCGAGGTACTTGACAAAAGTGTGAAACGTTAAATACAAAGTTGTACTATTCACAAAAGCATTAAATTCTCCCAACGGTCATTTCCTCTCAGCGCCTATAAATAGAAGTTCTAATCAGAAGCAAAGAAGGACACTTGTGCAAAATACTGAAACGCTGTCAAAATTAAAACTCACGAACCTCATCTTCAACCTCACAATCTCTTGTAATATTTAGTGAGTGTTAAGCTTAGAACTTAAGAGAAATATCACTGTTGTGATTACAGCTTTATTAGAAGCAATCTTACTCTTGTAAACATTATTTTACATTGTTTGTAAAAGGTTCCTAGAGTGATCAAGTTGTGATCTGTAGATTCTAGAAGACTTAGAAGGTTTCTAAGTGAAGAATTCCTAGAGTGATCAAGTTGTGATCTGTATACTCTAGAAGACTTAGAAGTTTTCTAAGTGGATAACCATTGTAATCAGTTGGATTAGTGAATTAAATCCTCAGTTAAGGTAAATCACTCTAAGGGGGTGGACTGGAGTAGTTTCGTTAACAACGAACCATAATAAAAATAATTGTGTTCATTGTTTTTATCTTACAAGCTTTTGAAGTCACACTTATTCAAACCCTCCTTTCTAAGTGTTTTTCTATCCTTCAATTGGCATCAGAGCGCCGGTTCTAGGTGTAAGCACTTTACCGTGTTAGACAAAAGATTCAGGGAGAAAAACAAAAAGTCAATAAGTTTGAAACAACTTTATCTACTCCTACACTTGAACAAAACAACAATGGTAATGGAAGTAATAGTTTCAATGGCTATAATAGACCACCAGTTTTTGATGGTGAAAACTTTGAGTACTGGAAAGATAGACTCGAAATTTACTTTCTTTGTCAAGATGGTGACTTATGGGATCTAGTGCTGGATGGTTACACACATCCTGTTAATGCTCAAGGTGTCAAAGTGTCAAGAGAAGCCATGAGTGATGCTCAAAAGAAAGACATCAAGAATCATCACAAGTCTAGAACAATATTGCTAAATGCTATCTCTCATGCTGAGTATGAGAAGATAACAAACAGAGAAACTGCTCATGATATCTTTGAATCCTTAAAGATGACTCATGAGGGTAATGCTCAAGTAAAGGAGACAAAGGCCTTAGCATTAATCCAGAAATATGAAGCATTCAAGATGGAGGAAGATGAAAACATTGAAGCAATGTTCTCAAGATTCCAGACTCTGACTACTGGATTAAGAGTGCTAGATAAAGGCTACACCAAGGCTGATCATGTCAAGAAGATCATCAGAAGCTTGCCTAGGAGATGAGGCCCAATGGTGACTGCATTTAAGATTAATAAAAATCTGAATGAAGTTTCTCTTGAAGAGCTGATCAGTGCCTTAAGAAGCCATGAAATAGAGCTGGATGCAAATGAACCTCAGAAGAAAGGTAAGTCAATTGCATTAAAATCTAATAATAAAAAATGCACTAATGCTTTTCAGGCTAAAGAAGAAGATTTTGAAGAGTTAGAATCAGAAGAAGAAGAAGAAGAAGAAGAAGAAGAAGATGAAATTTCCATGATCTCCAGAAGAGTAAATTAACTCTGGAAGAGTAAGCAAAGAAAGTTCAAGAACTTCAAAAGTTCCAAAAGGCCTGAAAGAGGAGAATCTTCTGGACACAGAAGATCTGACAAGAAGAAGGTGACGTGCTATGAATGCAAGGAACCTGGACATTACAAGAATGAGTGTCCAAAGCTTCAGAGGGAAAAGCCCAAGAAAAAGTTTGAAAATAAGAAAGGCTTAATGGCTACTTGGGATGACTCAGATTCTTCTGATCAAGAGTCAGACTCTAAAGATGAGCAGGAAAACATAGCGCTGATGGCCACTGTTGATGATGAATCAGAATCTACATCAGACTAAGATTCTGAAGAGGTATTGTCTGAACTCTCTAGAGATGAGTTAGTTTCCAGCTTAACTGAACTTCTGGAAATCAAGGCTAAACTTAGTATCAAATACAAAAAGATGAGAAAGCTCTTTGCATCTGAAACTAAGAAGCTTGAAATAGAAAATGCAAAACTGAAAGAAATTTTTTAATACAATCCAAAGATGTTGAATCATCTTATAGTTCAGAAACGTCTATTCCAAGTGTGAACAATATTCTTAAGGAATATGACTTGAGTTTCAGGAAGTTTCTATCAAGAGGTATTGGCAGAAGTCAGCTAGCCTCTATGATATATGCAGTTAGTGAAAACAAGAGAGTTGGCATAGGCTATGAGGGTGAAACCCCATATAAACTTGATCCTGTTGATGACATGAAAATCACATACAAACCTTTGTATGACCAATTCAAGTATGGCCACTCTCATGATATTAGGCACACATCACAATGCCAAGAGTTTCCACTTATCACACACAAAGAAACATAATGTTGCACATCCTAGAAAATATCATGCTATTCAGAATAAGGAATATCATGATGTACCTCCTGTTAATTTTCATGCTAAACCTCAGTTCAATCAGAACTTGAGGAAGATTATCCCAAAAGGACCCAAAAGAATGTGGGTTCCTAAGGAAAAGATAATTCCTGTTGCAGATATCCTTGGCAGCCAAAAAGACAAAGGAAAACATGTCATGGTACCTGGACTCTGGGTGCTCGCGGCACATGACGGGAAAAAGGTCTATGTTCCAAGATCTGGTGCTTAAATCTGCTGGAGAAGTTAAGTTTGGAGGGAACCATAAGGGCAAGATCATTGGCTCTGGAACCATATGCATTGGTAACTCTCCCTCTATAACTAATGTTCTTTTAGTAGATGGATTACCTCATAACTTATTGTCCATAAGTCAATTAAGTGACAATGGTTATGACATTATCTTTAATCAAAAGTATTGTAAAGCTATAAGTCAGAAGGATGGCTCAATCCTATTTACAAGCAAGAGAAAGAACAAGATTTATAATATTGATCTTCATGATCTTAAGAATCAAAAGGTTACTTGCCTTATGTCTGTTAATGAAGAGCAATGGGTATGGAACAAAAGATTAGGTCATGCTAGTTTGAGAAAGATTTCTTAGATTAACAAACTTAATCTGGTCAGAGGACTCCCTAATCTGAAATACAGATCAGATGCTCTTTGCGAAGCATGTCAGAAAGGGAAGTTTTCAAAACCTGCATTCAAGTCTAAAAATGTTGTCTCTTCCTCTAGGCCGCTAGAACTTCTGCACATTGATCTTTTTGGTCCATTCAAAACTGCATCAATCAGAGGGAAGAAATATGGATTATTCATCTTAGACGACTATAGCAGATGGACATGGGTAAAGTTCTTGAAACACAAGGATGAGTCTCATACTGTGTTCTTTGACTTCTGCACTCGGATTCAATATGAGAAGGAATGCAAAATCATAAAGGTTAGAAGTGATCATGGTGGTGAATTTGAGAACAGATTCTTTGAGATTTATTTCAAAGAAAATGGTATTGCCCATGATTTCTCTTGTCCTAAAACTCCACAGAAAAATGGAGTTGTAGAACGAAAGAATAGGACTCTACAAGAAATGGCCAGAACCATGATCAATGAAACCAATATGGCTAAGCATTTCTGGGCAGAAGCAATTAACACTGCATGTTATATTCAGAATAGAATCTCCATAAGACCTATTCTAAATAGGACTCCTTATGAATTGTGGAAGAACAGAAAGCCCAACATTTCTTATTTCCATCCATTTGGATGTGTATGCTATATTCTGAGTACTAAAGATCATCTGCATAAGTTTGATTCTAAAGCTCAGAAGTGTTTTCTACTTGGATATTCTAAACACTCAAAAGGCTACAAAGTATACAATACTGAAACTCTTGTAGTGGAAGAGTCAATCAATATCAGATTTGATGATGAGCTTGGTCTTGAAAAGCCAAAGCAGTTTGAGAATTTTGCAGATATAGAAATCTCTAATTCAGATCCTGAAGAACCCAAAAGCAAAGTATTAGAAGATCAAGTTGCTGCTTCTTTAGAGAATCTCAGAATATCTGAAGAGCCAACACCCAGAAGATCTTCTAGACTCAACTCTGCTCATCCAGAAGATGTTATCATTGGAAAGAAGGATGATCCTATCAGAACAAGAGCATTCCTTAAGAACAATGCAGAATGTCAATTTGGTCTAGTATCTCTGATTGAGCCAACTTCTGTTGATCAAGCTTTGGAGGATGCTGATTGGATAATTGCCATGCAAGAAGAACTAAATCAGTTTACAAGGAATGATGTTTGGGATCTAGTTCCAAGACCAAAATGATTTAACATCATTGGAACCAAGTGGGTCTTCAAAAAAAAGCTAAGCGAAAAGGGAGAAGTTGTAAGAAACAAAGCCAGACTGGTTGCTCAGGGCTATAGTCAGCAAGAAGGCATTGACTATACAGAAACCTTTGCACCTGTGGCCAAGTTAGAATCTATTCTCTTATTAATTTCATTTTCCACTCAACATAACATCACTCTGTATCAGATGGATGTTAAGAGTGCCTTCTTAAATGGTTATATAGATGAGGAAGTATATGTCGACCAACCTCCTGGTTTTGAAGACTCTAAGTCTCCAGAACATGTTTTCAAATTAAAGAAATCATTATATGGCTTGAAGCAAGCTCCTAGAGCTTGGTATGAAAGATTAAGTTCTTTCCTTTTGGATAATGGTTTCACTAGAGGACAAGTGGATACAACTCTCTTCTGTAAAACCTTTAAAAAGGATATTTTAATTTGCCAAATTTATGTTGATGATATCATATTTGGAACATATAATGCTACACTTGGAAAGGAGTTTGCTAAGTCTATGCAGGCAGAGTTTGAAATGAGCATGATGGGAGAACTCAAGTATTTCCTTGGGATCCAGATCAATCAAACTTCTGAAGGAACTTATGTTTATCAGACCAAGTATGTGAAAGAACTTCTGAAGAAGTTTAATCTTTCAGAAAGAAAAGAAGCAAAGACTCCTATGCATCCAACGTGTGTTTTAGGTAAGGATGAGGTAAGTAAGAAGGTAGATCAGAAGATCTACAAAAGTATGATTGAATCTCTTCTATATCTTACTGCTTCTAGACCTGATATTCTATTCAGTGTATGCCTGTGTGCTAGATTCCAATTAAATCCTAGAGAATCTCCCTTAACTGCTGTTAAGAGAATTCTAAGGTATCTGAAAGGTACTACTAATGTTGGTTTAGTCTACAGAAGATCTGAAGAATACAACTTAGTAGGATTTTGTGATGCTGATTACGCTGGAGATAGAGTTGAAAGGAAAAGTACTTCTGAAAGCTGTCAGTTTCTGGGAAGTCATCTGATCTCTTGGTACAGCAAGAAGCAAGCCACAATTTCCCTCTCTACAACAGAAGCAGAATATGTTGCTGCTGCTGGATGTAGTACACAGATGCTCTGGATGAAGAGTCAGCTAGAAGATTATCAGATATATGAGAGTAACATTCCTATCTTCTGTGATAATACTTCTGCTATTTGTTTATCTAAGAATCCTATCTTACATTCCAAAGCTAAACATATTGAGATCAAACATCACTTCATTAGGGACTATGTTCAGAAGGGTGTTCTTTCTTTAAACTTTGTGTATACAGAACATCAGTGGGCTGATATCTTCACAAAACCCCTTGCTGAAGATAGGTTTAAGTTCATTTTGAAGAATATCAATATGGATTTATGCCCGGAGTGAAAGGATGAGAAGTTCTGATATATGGATTAGATTTGAAATGCTCAGTTATTTTCTCATAAGATATTTTGAACTTGCTTATCAATTAGATATTCTGATTATGTTATTGCTAACGTTTCATATGTCTAAGTTGATTCAGAATTTCTTTTAAAGCAAAACAGCTGTCACCAGCTATTCCAAATGATGAACACGTGTTCATTCTGAAGGGACAAGCATGCGTGCAGTTGATGAGACGCCGCCCTAGGTAACTGTGCAAATCATTTCAAATATCACGTTTTTCCCCTAACGTCACTCAACATTAAATGCATTTGATTCAAATTCTGTAATCTCCTTCATTCATAATCTCATTGCACATTATTTCAAATTCGTAGCTATTTAAACGCATCTCTTAATCATTTCATCTCTTTCCATTCATCTTCATTGTTCACTGTTTATGCATTTTTGCCTCTTTTTCTCTCTCTTCAAAAACCCTAAAGTTACGAAACCCAGAAATCTCAGCAATGAATCAATGGCTTCTTCAACAAATGTTCAACGCAAGGTTTCATCTTCAAGACAAGAACAACATAAAAAATCTGTAACTATTCCTTTGAAGACGTGTTTGGTTCCTCAAGATGAACTAGAAGTTCTTTGTGAATCCATGGTTGATTTTGAAAATCTACAAGCACATGATTTCAAAATCAAAACAGGCATGATGGTTCAAGGATGGGAAAACTACTTTGATCGTCTAATAGGACCAGTTTACCCTGCTTTGGTTAAGGAATTTTGGATTCATGCTACTGTTACTCCAACTGCTATCATTTCCTTCGTGCTAGGTCATGAAGTGGTTGTCTCTGAAAAGCTGATAAGGAAGCTATACAATCTTTATAATACAAGTGGTATAACTGGTGCTATCCATGGAAGATCCAATTGGGAAAAGATTAATCCAGAAATGTTTACTTCTGGTAAAAACACTCCTCACACCACTGATCTCAAGCCTACCTACAGATTTTGGGATAAGATTATTATGGGATCTCTGTATCATAGAAGATCAACAAACTCTGCAACCTACATTAGTCAAGATCAGCAGGCCATTCTGTACTGCAATGGAAAAGGTATGAGAGTCAATCTTCCTCATATTATGTTTGAACATCTAAAGACTAATGTTGAATAGTCAAGGGAAGAAGAACGTCTGAAAAACCCCAAGTTAAAGAAGAAAACAATTCCTTTGGGCAGACTGATATCAGACATTCTGACTTAGAGTGGTTTGATTGAGACTCTGAGAGCAGATGGCTCTAAACATCTGACGGCAGTTTGTGGAAGCATTCTGAATGCTCACACTCTGAGGAGAATGCAACTTATTAAGAAAGTAACCACATCTCCTCAAGCACCTTCTGATGTTCTGACAAGAAGAAATCCTGTTGTTGATTTCTCTCCATTGTATAAAGAAGAATTATCAGAATCTGTTAAGCTATATCTGGAATTCTGCATCAAAGAAAAATCAGATGTTGATCCTGAATGGATTCGTGGTAGAACCCTTCCATCCTTGGAGGAATTAAAGAAAAAGGATAAGAAGAAGAAACAGAAGAAACTGAAGAGAAAGGTCACAGAAGAAGGACCTGATTCTAAGAAAGTCAAGAAGCAGAAGAAATCTTCAGGTATTGTTATCTCTGATTCTGTTCCTATTAATACTAATTCTGCACAAGTATCAACAGAATCCCTGAAAATACCCAGAACTTCTGAACAGCTTCAGAAGCTCATAGAAGATATAGACAATGTAGACACCTCTAGTTTACAGTCTACCTCTGACCTTCCCCCTCAAAAAAGACCACCTCCTTCTGACCTTCCATCCTCTTCCATCACTTCTAAAAGACACCATCCACTACCAACTCTTGACCCCCAACCTCTAAATGTTGTCTTTCCACAAATTCCTTCTGAAAACATTTTCTCAACCACATCCATTCCTTATGCTATCTCACCATTAAATGATCCCTCAACCACCTCCACAGTAGATTCTTCATCCTCTCTATCATCTTCTACCACCTCTATTTTACTATCTAGAGAACATGAACCCTACTTTGTTCTTAACCCAGACTCTCCAATCACCCATTTCAAAAGCCACCCTCCTGAACCCTCTGTTGGTATGTGTTTTGAATTATTAAAGTATAAGGTACGAACAGGGTTAGATGCTCTGAAGGTTTCTCATGACTCCAAGATGGATCATGTAGCTGCTGGGAAGCTCTGGAGAGCTTTTAGAAGGGAAATTATATCTGACTTTCTGAATCTTCAGAAAGAGTGTCTAGCTGTAGCTCCTGGTCCTTCTGGTTACCTTCTGGAGTATGATGATGGAAGATACAACCATCCCATCACTAGTTGGAAGCCTCTTGAAGAGAAGGAGTTTGTAGACGAGCTTGCAGAAGAAGAGAATCCTCTGGAAATGGTTGTGTGGAAGCCACATCCATACAATGTTCTGGCTGGAGACTCTTAGTTCTTATTCAACTGGTTAAGGGAGCATCCCTCTGCTAAAGCACCAAATATGGTATATCCAGAAGTTGAATACCCTCCAGAACCTAATGCTCCAACACCTCCAAAGAATCTAGCTGCCATTCTTGATGGCCTAGAACATCCTGCTGAAGAAATTCCTGTTGAGGAAAATCATGGAGATGTTCTTATGGTTGAAGCTGCTGCAAATCCTACTGCTATGGACAACAGCTTTGATGCTGCTTCTGCTGGTCCTTCTGCTTCTGTGCTGATAAACACTATGAAGGAGCTCCAACAGAATCAAGCTGTCATACCCTAAAATTTGCCCATACTTTTTCTCTTGTTCAAATTCAAGTCAAGTCACAAAGCTCAAAGACACACTCTCCTAAATAAGGCTCAAGAAACTAGAGTTTTGTTGTTCTGAGAAAAAATCAATGGATCAAAAGACTCCAAGGCACCTCATATGGTTTATGATATTTCAGACTACCTCCATGAAAAAATTCAGGCCCTAATCTCAAGCATGTTCATGACCCATTATAAGACCCATGAAGCCATTCTTTTATTTTTTATCATTATTATTTTATTTGGAATTTATTTATTTAAATTCTTAAATAAAGTAAACGAATAATGAAAAACATAAAAGATATAATATTGGTTTATTTTATGATCAAATCTCGAGTAAATATATGAGTTTACTATAGGGAAATTCGTGAGGAATGGTTGGCACAAATTAGGCTATCTTAAAATATATATATATATATATATATATATATATATATATATATATATATATATATATATAAAAGGTTAAATGGAGCAATATTGAATAAATGGGCCTAATTGACGAGGTGTCTGTAGCAACCTGCCTAAAAATTATACTTAGAGAGTCGCCACCTATTCTGAAGGGCGAATAGGAAACCCTACACAGATAAGAGATTGAGGGTAAGTTATTATAATCAGGCTGAGGGAAGGTATGAGGCACCCTCAGCCCTTTCCTAAAGGCTAACAATCAAAGATTAGGGTTGCATGGCAGAAAATTAGGGAGAAATGTGGCAAACAGAATTTTAAGACATGATTGAGATTTTGAAGAGGGGGACTCGCCTTGTTGCCAAGTGCCTACGTACCTCCTTAGGGAGGATCAGAGTCTACGTAGTTCGGGAAGGGTTGTACGCCATTTAGAGTTTGAATTTGATTTGATATGGCTTTTTAGAGGCTTTTTAGTTAGCCTATCGCAGTTTGTTTTGTTTTGTAATTTGAATGGATTTTAGAATGATTTTTAGGGTTTGGGCGTACAACCCTGATTTGGCACAATTAACCGCGATAATCGATTGATTCAATTACCATAGTTAAAAGATTTGAAATTTGCACCACCAATTTTAATCGATTGGTTCGATTATTACTAATGATGAATTAAGGTACATTTTAATAATTTTTACAGAATTTTATATGCATTGTTACCCCTCGTGATCGATTGATTCGATTAAAAAGAATAACAAATTAAATCGAAGGGAAGACGGTTAATCATCACAACTAATAAAATAGTTGCAACCATTTAACCAAATAATAATAAGACCAATTTTTATTTAATTAAATAACATTTTAATTAAAAAAATATTGTTAACCATAGCGATTAATCGATTTAATCGGCACGAATAACAAATTATAATTTTTTGTAATTTAATTGTCATGTATTTATTTTACAAAAAAATATTATAATACAATTATTTAATTACATTAAAATAGATATTTTAATTAAAACAAATAAAACAATTAAAATTATTAAGTTTTTATCAAGGTTATGATTCAGTATGGTTATATTGAGGGTGTATGATATGGGGTATCAAGGCTGGACGTTAGATCTAAGTGGAGGAATGGTTAATGGTCAGATTTAGAGGGAACATGATAAGCCTTGGGGTCAGGACCGCATAGGATAACTGGTTGAAAATTCCAGAAAAATAATATGTGGGTGCGAGGATTCGAACCCCCACCCCCACGCTCACGCAGACAATCCGTTACCACCCCAACCACGCAACGCGCGTGTCTATGATTTACATTCGTCAAATTATATACAACACATGAAAACAATGAAATCCCAACGCGCGAATATTCAAACAAACGAATCAGAGCGTGACAACACATCATCTTCCCCAAACGTACCTGAGTATTTCTGCACATTTTGCTACGAATTTGCTAGGGTTCTATTCGTAGCAAACACACCTGCAAAATAGCGATTAGCATATACGCACGCATAAATATTCCGCACCATCCCCAATCACCTCGTCTTGGTCACGCGAACCTGATTAAACCATTCATTAGACCTAATTTTAGTCCTAGATGAAAGCCCTAATTCAAGAACCCTAAAAGCTTGCTCGGCCGTTAATGGCAATGCACCAATTAAACACGCAAACTTTAATTCAATCATCCAGAAACGTTCATAACAATCACACAAAGCATAACACATAAACAATTTATCATATGAATGCACAAATGATGCTAATCGACCAAAAATTCAAAGAAGCATACCTTGTCAAATTGGAGGAAGTTCTGGGGGTGTTGAAGTCGTGCGAGTATCCAGACACGTTCTAAATCCTCCAAAGAAGCTTTTGCAACGTTCAAATTGGGTTGAAACGCCTTAATTCTCTGAAACCGATTTGGACTTTCTTGAAGAAATTTTACGTTCTTGCAAGCTCTTTTCTGCCCAGATTTCCGTCCCCTATTCATGTGCACGACCTCCTCTACTTATAGGGAGTGATTTAGGTTTAGAAAAAAACCCAAACATCTCTTGAATCCAATCTTGCCATGATTGAGAAATTTGATTTGCTTCTTGAATAATAAGTTTCTATTTTGATCCCAATCTTGTGTCAATCTTTTCCATATCACTTTGGCACGAAAATAGATCATATTTGAGCATTAATACTGATTAAAAAAATAATCAAAACATATTTTCTACCAAATATTTGATTTTTCATTTAATTAAATCATTAAAAATTAATTTTAAATGAAATAAAATTATGTAAAATCAAATAAAATGATACAATTCATGGCATATGTTTTGGATAGCTTGTGGACCGAGTTTGGGTCATAAAATGTAGGCCCATATGCAAGAATTTCACTTTTGAAACCCTCCTTTTTTACATTTGGTCCCTCAAAATCTCCCAACTTTGATTGATCATATCTCACTCAATATTTAAGCTATGAGGGATTTCTAAGACTTTTTGGAAACCTCAAGAGGTCCTCTACAAGCCACTTTGGAATATATTTTTCATTTGGAACTTTTATCTTGATCATATCCTCTTTGGAAAAAAAACTACTTTTGAAGGATGCCTGAAAATGACCTGTAATCTTTTGCTTTGTATCTCTTAAATGAAGCATTTTTAGCCTTAGCTTGTGAGACACAAAGTTGTAGAGAATTCAATTTCCTTCACAATAGGCTTTGAGTGGGGAATTTCTGATGTTCCATGTGAAAGTTATGCCCAGTCAAAGTTGGGTTGACTTTCTCCTAAGAAACCCTAATTTGAACCTTTTCATCTTTGTTCATCTCTGAGTTTCTATTAATGGAATCATGATCAATTCTTGATCAAATGATGGTTATGCACCCCATACTTGATATTTGCCCAACGGTTAAAGTTTGGATCATGCCTTGATTATGATTAACCTTTCAATTTGGATCAGTTGACTGTGGATTATCTGGATTATGTGAATGAGCCATGCTTTGAGATTTGAGCCTTGCTTTTGTTATGAGAAAAGTGTGGGAGGTAAATTTTGGGGTATGACAGCTGCCCCTATTTAATTACCTTTGATTGAATGGAGTGAGAATACGCAGTTCTCACGTCTTTTGATCGAAGAGTTATTAAATAATGGAAGACCCCTTGAATTTGCCTTGTACCCGGTAGTGGAGAAGGATGCCTTGTTAAAGTAGCTACCTTGCTTATGGCGCTAGCAGGGGTTTGCAGCTTATGGGTAACTCACTTACTATAGTTCTAGTAAGTCGTCGCGGTTGGTATACCCATTCACTATCGTAGTTGGAATAAGTCTGTCGCAGATGGTATGACTCACTTACTATAGCTCTAGTAAGTCGTCGCAGTTAGCCATACCTGCTTACTATCGTAGTTGGAGTGAGTTTATCGTAGATGGTAAGGTCCACTTACTTTGCAGTAAGTCGTCGCAGTTGACCGTACCTACTCACTATCGTAGTTGGAGTGAGTTTATCGTAGATGGTAAAGTCCACTTAATTTTCAGTAAGTCGTCGCAGTTGACCGTACCTACTCACTATCGTAGTTGGAGTAAGCTTATCGCAAATGGTATGACCCACTTACTATAGCTCTAGTAAGTCGTCGCAGTTAGCCATACCTGCTTACTATCGTAGTTGGAGTGAGTTTATCGTAGATGGTAAGGTCCACTTACTTTTTAGTAAGTCGTCGCAGTTGACCGTACCTACTCACTATCGTAGTTGGAGTAAGCTTATCGTAGATGGTAGGGCCCACTTACTGTCAGTCTAGTAAGTCGTCGCAGTTAGCCGTACCTGCTCACTATCGTAGTTGGAGTGAGTTTATCGTAGATGGTAAGGTCCACTTACTTTCCAGTAAGTCGTCGCAGTTGACCGTACCTACTCACTATCGTAGTTAGAGTAAGCTTATCGTAGATGGTAGGGCCCACTTACTGTCAGTCTAGTAAGTCGTCGCAGTTAGCCGTACCTGCTTACTATCGTAGTTGGATTAACCCCAAAAGGGTTATTTGTCTTGATGCGGGCGAGTTACGTGTATAAAAGGTTATCTTGCAAATGTGTATGCTTATGATTTTGTTATTTGTATGATGAATGTTTGTATGCGAATGCAGGTCATGTGAATGTTTTGTATGTAAATGCGATGTGTATGAGTGTTTATGTAAGTGAATATGTAAGTATGATGACTATGGGGTACTATCTTTTGTCACCAATTGGAATTTGTTTAAGATCTTTCGAGCAACTTTACGGGTCTTGACTCAGATCGCCCGGGGCTAGTATGTTGGAATGTGGCGGTGTTTTTTTTTTTTTTTTTAGGGTTTATCAGATCATCAGGCGTATATTGGCTGCCGGAGGTATCGTGGTTTTATCCCCTTTATTTCAGTCTAATGATTTGTAAGTTTCCTGTTTTAAATTCGAAGTTTAAAGTTTATGAGAAATAAATTATTCTTTGCACTTGGTATTGAAATGATGAAAAGATAAGTATGAAAGTGAAAAGCTTTTATTGATTATTGCCTTAAATTGGCGAATGTACAAGGGGTATGAGAGAAAGAAAAATGACGAATAGAAATGACATTAATACTGCTATTGCTCTTTTTTTTTTGCTATCGAGGGCCCCAGTAATCCTTTGACTTCGGAAGTTGATGATTGCTCGATTTCCTATCCTTTACGAATTGTCTTGGGCTCGTAGCTTGGAGCCTTATCCCTGCTAGGCATAGTACCTCTTGACTGCATCTGAATTGATTGGGTGCGATAGCTCATCCCCATCCATTGTAGTGAGGACTAATGCCCCTCCCGAGAACACCGTTTTTACAATGTATGGACCTTCGTAGTTAGGTGTCCATTTTCCACGGGCATCGAGTCGAGGTAACAGTATCTTCTTGAGGACAATGTCACCTTCTTTGTAGGTTCGAGGTCGGACCTTCTTATCGAACGCTTTTTTCATCCTCTTCTGATAGAGTTGTCCATGACACAAAGCTGTCAGTCGCTTTTCTTCAATGAGATTAAGCTGATCGAAACGAGTTTTTACCCATTCCGATTCTTCTAACTTTGTGTCAGTTATGACTCTTAATGACGGGATCTCCACTTCGATTGGGAGGACGGCTTCCATACCGTAGACTAGGGAGAAGGGAGTTGCCCCTGTAGATGTACGCACCGAGGTTCTGTAACCGTGTAGGGCGAAGGGCAGCATTTCGTGCCAATCCTTGTATGTTTTCACCATCTTTTGTATTATTTTTTTGATATTTTTGTTTGCAGCTTCGACAGCGCCGTTCATTTTAGGCCTGTATGGTGAAGAATTGTGGTGTTCAATCTTGAACTCCTCGCACAGCTCCCTCATCATGTTATTGTTCAGATTTGACCCATTATCGGTGATAATCCTGCTTGGAACCCCATACCGACATATGATATTATGCTTGATGAACCGAGTGACTACTTGTCTTGTTACGTTGGTATAAGAGGCAGCTTCGACCCATTTGGTAAAGTAGTCTATGGCGACTAATATAAATCGGTGTCCGTTCGAAGCTTTAGGTTCTATCATCCCTATCATGTCGATTCCCCACATTGCAAATGGCCATGGTGAACTCAGAACGTTCAACGGGTTTGGTGGTACGTGCACCTTGTCAGCGTAGATTTGGCACTTGTGACAGGTCCTTGCATATTGGAAACAGTCGGCCTCCATTGTTAACCAGTAATACCCTGCCCGCAGTATCTTTCTAGCCATTGAATGTCCGTTTGCATGAGTTCCGAAGGTTCCTTCATGTACCTCCCTGATAATTTCATTGGCCTCGTTTTTATCTACACACCTCAATAACACTGAATCATAGTTCCTTTTGTATAGGATGCTTCCGCTTAAGAAGAACTTGGATGCAAGTCTCCTCAGTGTCTTTTTATCCATTGTTGAGGCATTCTCCGGGTATTCTTGTTTTTCCAGGTACTTTTTAATGTCGTGGTACCATGGTTTGTTGTCCGACTGTTCCTCGATCGTGAGACAATAGGCAGGCTCGTCGAAGTGCCTAACGGTTATTCGTGGTTCATGGTTTGGCCAGGTCACTTTGAACATAGAGGAAAGCGTTGCTAGTGCATCGGCTATTTGATTTTCTTCCCTCGGGATATGAGTAAAGGTGATAGTATCAAATTCAGCTGTCAACTCCAGTATAAGGTCTCGGTATGGGATTAGCTTTGCATCTCGAGTGTCCCACTCTTTGTTGACCTGATGGATTACCAATGCTGAGTCTCCGTATACATCAAGGAGTTTGATTCTTAGGTCGATTGCAGCTTCTAACCCCAATATGCATGCTTCGTATTCTGCAATGTTGTTGGTACAGTCGAAACATAGTCTTGCAGTGAAGGGTAAGTGTCGGTCATCGGGAGATGTCAATACTGCCCCTATGCCATGTCCTAGTGCATTTGAAGCACCGTCGAACATGAGTTTCCATACCAAACCCGGTTCGGGTCCCTCATCGGGTCCCGGTATTTCATAGTCTCTTACTAGCATAATATCCTCGTCTGGGAAGTCGAACTTCATAGATTGGTATTCCTCGAGTGGTTGGTGGGCAAGATGTTCTGCCAAGACACTCCCTTTTATTGCTTTTTGAGTTACATACTGTATGTCGTATTCGGACAACAACATTTGCCATCTTGCAATTCTACCCGTGAGAGCCTGTTTTTCGAACACGTATTTCTAAGGATCCATTCTCGATATCAGCCATGTGGAGTGGTTCAGCATATATTGCCTTAGACGTTTGGAGGCCCATGCTAGGGCGCAACATGTCTTTTCCAATGGTGAATACCGAGACTCGCAATCCGTGAATTTCTTACTGAGGTAGTAAATAGCGTGTTCTTTCCTGCCTGTTTCATCTTGTTGCCCCAGTACACACCCCATAGACCTTTCGAGTACTGTGAGGTACATGATTAGTGGCCTTCCGGGTACAGGAGGTAAGAGTATAGGTGGTTCTTGTAAGTAGTTCTTTATGGCTTCGAAGGCTACTTGACAATCATCATTCCACTTGATAGGTTGATCTTTCCTGAGTAGTTTGAATATAGGCTCGCATGTAGCTGTTAGATGTGAAATGAACCTTGAGATGTAATTCAATCGACCCAGGAAACCTCGTACCTCTTTTTCTGTTTTTGGAACGGGCATCGCTTGTATGGCTTTTACTTTATCGGGATCAACCTCTATACCTCGTTGGCTTACAATGAATCCCAACAGCTTTCCCGATCTTACACCAAACGTACACTTGTTCGGGTTTAACCTTAGCTTGTACTTCTTTAGACGTTCAAACAGCTTATGTAGATTTGTAATATGTTCTTCTTCAGTGCGAGACTTGGCAATCATATCATCTACATATACTTCGACCTCTTTATGGATCATATCATGGAATAATGTGACCATGGCTCTTTGATATGTTGCCCCTGCATTTCTCAACCCGAATGGCATTACTTTGTAGCAAAAAGTGCCCCAAGAGGTCATGAAGGTAGTCTTTTCCATATCCTCGGGAGCCATCTTAATCTGATTATACCCGGAGAAACCATCCATAAAAGAGAACACTGAAGCTTGTGCTGTATTATCCACCAAGATATCTATATGTGGAAGTGGGAAATCATCTTTTGGACTTGCTTTATTTAGATCCCTGTAATCTACACACATGCGCACTTTCCCGTCTTTTTTAGGAACCGGCACTATGTTTGCAATCCAAGGTGGGTAGTCAACCACAGCAAGAAACCCGGCATCGAACTGTTTGAGCACCTCTTCCCTAATCTTACTATCCATATCTGGTCGAACCCTTCTGCGCTTTTGCCTGACCGGCGCACATCCTTCTTTGAGAGGTAACCTGTGTACCACGATGTCTGTATCCAACCCCGGCATATCACGGTATGACCAAGCAAAAATCTCTGCATACTCGTGGAGGAGCTTGATTAACGTTGCTTTTACGTCCTTACCTAGCGTTGCCCCAATCTTAATGTTTTTGGGTTCCTCATCTGTTCCCAAGTTTATGGTTTCAATGGCCTCTTGTGGAGGGAGCATGCTCTTGGATTCCTTATCCACTAACCTTGACAACTCTTCCGGAAGTTCATCGTCTTCCTCATCCCCTCCTTCAGCCTGATTAGCGAGAGCCTCGAATTTGTATAGAGTCTCAGCAGTATTATTATCGGTGGTGTCAGAAAGTGATCTGCACATGTTTTATGTTTGTTTTCTTTTAGTATGCAGATGTGAACGTGCTTTGTTTGTGCAAGAAATTTATTTGTCATTTTCAGAAATGGGAAAGGAATAAATGCGAGAAAAGACAATATTTTCAATACCAAAATGCAAAGACAATTTTATTAATAAACTTCGAACTTGAAAGTAAATGGGGCCCTTACAAACTAGCCCTATGCTTCGGGCGAGGCATGAGCGTTATTGTTTTTCTTTATCAAAAAGGGGAAATAAAACACACAAAAGCAAATTACTTTGAAATGAAAACTATCTCCGGTATCTCCAGGCTTGTCCAATTCTGAAGCTGTTCTCCTGGCCTGATCTCTCGAATGAAATTGGATGTCCCTTCTTGAGAGTCCTGATTGGACACCATAGCCACATGCTCATAACCGCCAGTCACAAAAGTTTGCATTATTGGGGGAAATGGTCGTTCTTCTTTCTTAATGCTTGTGACCTTGGTGGGTTGGTATCCTAACCCCAGGCGATCCTTCTTCTCCAAAACTTCTGGCAGCTTGCCCCAGCCTTTAGTATCTGCGTCTTGTAGGTCTTTCCATGAGGTTACCGCCCTTCTTATCTTCTCCACTGGTAGTGTGATAGCAGTTGCAATTTCTAGAGCTTGAAATGCGGTACCCAATGCTTCGTCTCCAGCCTCAATATATCTGTATGAGTTTAGATTGCTGACAAATATATCCTCTTCTCCATTGATAGTTACTATGGAGTTCCCATTCACAAATTTTAGTTTCTGATGGAGGGTGGAGGTGACTGCCCCAGCTGCATGGATCCAAGGACGCCCTAGTAGGCAGGTATAAGCTGGCTCGATTTCCATCACTTGGAAGTTGATGCAGAAGGTGTGGGGACCAATTATGACAGGAAGGTCTACTTCTCCAAATACCGGACTCTGTGATCCATCGAAAGCTTTAACCACCAGACGACTAGGTCTAACCACGAGTCCCTCTAAGGCTATCTTATCAAGTGTGGCTTTTGGCATCACGTTTAAAGATGACCCTGTGTCGATCAAAACTCTAGCCAGATGAGCCTTCCCACATTGCATGGAGATATGCAAGGCTTTGTTGTGTGACTTTCCTTGTAGGGGTAACTCATTGTCACTGAAACCCAGGCATGCCCCAGCAGTTAGATTGGCCACCATCCCATCAAATTGATTGACTGTGATGTCCTTAGTTACATGGGCAGCGTTTAGGATCTTCATCAAGGCATCTCGATGCTTCTCGGAGTGTATCAATAATGATAAGAGCGATATTTTAGACGGTGTCTGTTGCAACTGATCTACCACTCTATAATCACTCTTCTTAATCAGAGCGAGAAACTCCTCAGCATCTTTATTAGAAGTTTCTTTATCCCTAGGTTCAGCCTCGTCAATTGGTCTCGTGACAACTTGTTCTCCAGATTGTGTCAAGTTTCCACTAGACATTGGTTGTACTTGCGCAGTTTTGAATATGCGCCCACTACGGGTCATACCTCCAGGTCCAACGATGCTTGATACTGCAGTATTAGTATCGGTCTCGTATTCCCATGGTACCGCTTTCATCTTGTCCAAAGGATATGGTCCTCTGATTGGGATGATCTTGGTACGTTCTTGCGCAGGTATCATCACTGGCGGTCTAGAGCATGGGATAATCAATGGTTTCCTTGCCCCTTGTGCAGGTATCATTAAAGGCTCGTTTCTTTCCACCATCGCCACATATTCCTTTTCAGGGTGTTCCTCCAATTGGATCAATCCTTGATCCATGAGTCTTTGCAAAGTGTCTTCGAAAGCTTCGTTATGTTCTAGGATAAACCCCTTTATAAGAAGATACCTCTTAAGTGCATCTGTGGGGGAGTTCCGTTGTTGAACCAACTCTTGCTCATTGACAACTTCTATTGCATTGACTGCGCCTTCATGGTGTGGCATTGGATTTGTTTTCACATTGGGTTTGTCAAAAGCAATTGCTCCTGACTCTATCAAGTCCTGAACCTTGTGCCTAAAGGCCCAACATTTTTCCAACGTATGTCCAGGAGAATTGTCGTGAAATTCACACCTCTCATTCGGGTTGAATCTGGGTGGAATCTTTCCTGGAATTAGGGGTGGCATAGGTCTAAGCTCTACCAATGATTCACTCAGCAAATATTTTAGTATTTCACTCTTGGAAGTGGGTAGAGGATCGAATTTCCTCGGAGGACCTTGGAACCTGCTTTGTTGAGGTGGGTAGGACACAGGAGGTCTAGGCTCTTGATGCACTACTGCGTTGGTCTCCCCTTCCTTCTTTTTAGCGAAGGTTGAGGTGGGCCTTTTTGAGTGATAAGAGTTAGATGATGCTCCTTGTATTTTCCCGCTCTTAATTCCGTCTTCTATCCTTTCACCAATAACCACTAAATCTGAAAACCCTGAAGACACACTCCCTACCATTTTATCGTAGTATGGCCCTTGTAATGTAGCCATAAACATTTTTACGAGTTCTTTTTCCAACAGGGGAGGTTGGACTCGGGAGGCCATTTCCCTCCATCTTTGTGCATACTCCTTGAATGATTCCTCTTTCTTTTGTGACAAATTTTGGAGTTGCATCCGATCGGGTGCCATGTCCAAATTGTATTTATATTGTTTCAGGAACGTATTAGCAAGGTCGGTCCAGCTTCGGATGTGAGACTTCTCTAATTGCATATACCAGTCAACCGATGCTCCACTCAGGCTATCTTGGAAAAAATGCATCATCAGCTTTTGGTCATGAGCATAAGCAGCCATTTTTCGCACATACATGCGCAAGTGATTCCTCGGACAAGAGAGTCCCTTGTACTTTTCGAAGTCGGGTATCTTGAATTTGTGAGGAATAGTCAAATCCGGCACTAAGCTCATTTCATAGGTATCCACATCGAAGACATCATATCCTTCCATTGCTTTCATCCTTTCTTCCAGCGCCTTGATTTGTCCACTCTCCTTGGAATTCTCCCCAGAATCAACGGAGGTCAGCTTTGGTTGAGGGACTTGATCTGTGTCATTAGTGTCCCCATACTGTAAATCCAAGTAGTCCTCATCCCTAAGCGGATTGTTGACTGGAATGCGAACGGTGCGAGACGCCCCTTCTTTCTGAATAGTAGGGATAAATCCTTCTTGAGAAGCCTCTCCCTCTTCATGAGTTGTGATAGTCCTTTTTGAGGAGTGGGCTTTTGCCTTGTGAGGGTCATGACCCTTAACATATCCTAGCAATGGGTTGCCATCTTTAGGTATCTCTTCATACTGATCATGAACTTCCTTAGCTTTATCTTGCTTATCTTTGAGTTCTTTCATGAAGCTCAGCACTTGGGCCATTCCTCCCTGGAGGTCTTCAACAGTACCCTTTAGTTGGGTCATTTCTTCACGAAGGGCGGCCTGGTTCTGTTCCAATTGTTCCATTGCCCTTTTCTTTTGAGATCTTGTCTGAATTAGCGGTTGAGTTGCAATGGTGTGACTGGAGATGAAGATAGTTTTTCTTTAATGCTTTGGTAATGAAATATGGCATGCATGATATGAATGTTATGCTTATGCTATGTTCATGTTTTATCCACATTATTATAGTAAATATACATTCTTTCTTTTTTTATTTTTTTTCTTCCTTTTTTTTTCTCTTTTTTTTTTTGCATATATTTATTTGGTGAATATTATAGGAACAACAAGTAAATGCGAAAATAAACACACTTTATTAATTGAAAGGAAACACCACTTCATTGTTGGTTTACAAAAAAGAAAGGAAACTGAAAATTAAAAATACTTAAAATAACTTGAATCAAAAGTACTTGGAATAAAAGCAACAAGGAAGTAACATAAAACTAAGAGCGTCTTTGGATGTCTTCTTTGAACTTGTCCACCATGCTCCTACAAAGCTCCATAAACTCTTTGACGACTTCAGGAAGGATAACGGGAGAAGATTCTGCTCTTTCCAAACTTTTTGGAATATCCAGGATTAGATCATTACACAAGAAGACTAGCTTAGCATGATCCTCACGACATTTTTCATATTCTTCGAGCATCTTGGGAACCATGCTCACATGCTCATTCGCCGCAGAAATAATTGAATAAAGTCTTTTCCAATAATCTTTTTCTTCCAAGGCTGCCTCAAATTCCTCTTTTTGTCTTGTGAATACTTCCCTAAGTGACACCATAGCTTGAAATGCCCTTTCATACTCACCAGTGCGCTGTAAAAGTTCTTCCTCCGTGGTTAATCTTCTTGCATGTTCTTGTTGTCCAGCATTGAGGGCTTCTTGAAGATCATATTTGAGACCTCTTATTTCATCCTCTTGATCTTTAGTCCTATCAGTTAATTCAAAGATCACAGCTTCCAGATTCTTCTCAGATTCTGTTTTGTCATGGGAAGCCTTTTCGTAACGCCTTCTCCACCTTGCAATTTCCCTATCCGCTTGTTCCAACCTCTCATTATGTGCTTCCAAATTAAAATTAGCACTTAGAACTCCTTCGGTTGCACGTTTCCTCTTACCCCTTTGTCTATCATTCTCCTCCTTCATTGCTTGAAGTTCTTGATTTTTCTCTTTGAGGTCAAAGCGTAGTTGACTTTTTTCGTTGGTAAGTTGATGCAAATCAAGTTCTAGTTTCTCTTTTTCCTTTTGGGATGCCTCTAGGGCAGCCTTGATCCCTTCTATCTCTTCGATGGATAGAGGAACAGGATCGGGAGAATCAGGCTTGTATGCGGGATCCACAACAAAAGGTAGCAAAATCTTTCCAACTCTTTCTTGAACCCATGTGGTGTAAGGTGCTTTTGCAATTGCATTCTTTGGCCCAAAATATTTTCTTTGAACCTGACTCCAAGCTTGAATCACTCTTTTCAATGTTCTTGGTGCACCCTTCCCATTATCATGCAAGATCAATTCTTCTATTTGTTGCTCCGAAGGTTCACTATCCATAGAATGTCCTAATTGACGCAATGCTAAAACGGGGTTATAATTAATACAACCAAGAGTCCCCATTAATGGCACATTGTCGAAATCTCCACATTTGTAAATGATCCTATCAGATTTTAATTTCTTTGCATACCATAGGATAGAATCAGCTTTAAGAGCCCTTAGCTTTTGAGACCACTCGTTCCTAGCAAGCTCTTTGATAAAGCAACTAGATTTGTAGAGATGAGAAGTCAACCAAGAATATAGCCAGTGGACACAACAAAATAGCATTCCTCTCTTCTTTTCATACTTTGTATGGATAGCATAGTAAATATTAGCGAGGATAGTCGGAGTAGGATCTTTTCCATAAACCTTAAAGGAAGTGAAAGCATGAATGGCAGCGGGATCAACATAATCAACATTTTTTGGCAATAAGACAACTCCAAAAATCAAAAGAGCTAATAAATGTCCACAAATATCCCATTGTTTCTTTTGAGCATACATTAAAGCTTGATTTTCTAAGTAAGATCTTTTGATCCCATGCACATCCCCATCAGTTTTATAATTAGTCTTTAATTCCGTAGCAGATAACCCCAAAGCTTTTGCCAAATCTGAAAAGTCAACTTCTTTACCCGCACCAGTATAGAATTCTTTTTTAATTTTTGAGAACCCCAAAGTAGCATCTATCTCTTCCAAAGTTGGAGCCAACTGAAAGTCTTGAAAAGTGAAGCACCTAAGCGGAGGGTCATAAAATTGAACCAAAGCAGTAATTGCTTCTTCTTGTACTCTCACCCTTAGCAAGTCCAAAATATTCCCATAGCGGATTACAAACCTATCCAAGGCACTTGATGGTAATTTCTCCTTGATTATTTTCAGCTTCTTGATATCCGGAGTGGAAACGGAAAGGTGAACAATGGTCTTCTTGGTGCTCATCCTTCCTACACATTCACCAAATAGAATATATTTTTTTTTTACATTTATATCATATTTTTTATTTACTATTTTTTTGTGGATAAAACATGATGAGGATGCAAATGAGAGATGATGCATGCAAACACACAAAAAAAGGAAATCATAGTAACAAAACAAATATATATATATATATAAAACAAATCAAACATATATAACACAATATTTTAAGAAACCCAGGTTCATAGGTTCGACGTAGGGGGCTCTAGGGAGCCAACCTTTTATGGGGGGTTCTAGAAGGTCTCATGGGGTCATTCGTAGCCTCCGAGACTCTTTGTCTCTTCGGATTTTAAAACGAATCATTTTATCCATGAGGTTCGAATTTTTGGGGTAGGTTCTCGGAGAGATCAGCTAAGTATCCAGTCCAGCCCTCAACAAAGTCAAGCCTCGTTTTGGACCTTTCCGAACACTCAACCCACTCCGAGTGGAGTTATCAGTGAGATTCGTAGGAGATTCGTACTCCCCTATTGATCTCAAAGTTAACTCCCACACTTAGGGTTTAACATAATATAAAGCAGCAATGCATATAATAATTAAACATTTCAAAGCAGAACAAATAAACAAAAAACACAAACAAATAAATAATAAAAACATTAATATTTATTAAAAGATGAACCTCCCCCCAAAAAAAATTGCAAGTTTGCCAAACCCTAAAATGCGCCACAAACCCTAAACCGTAAACACGAGCCATAAACCTAAACCCACTCAAGCCTTAGGAGCATAATAATTCACTAAAAGTGTTGTCCCCAGCAGAGTCGCCAGCTGTAGCAACCTGCCTAATAATTATACTTAGAGAGTCGCCACCTATTCTGAAGGGCGAATAGGAAACCCTACATAGATAAGAGATTGAGGGTAAGTTATTATAATCAGGCTGAGGGAAGGTATGAGGCACCCTCAGCCCTTTCCTAAAGGCTAACAATCAAAGATTAGGGTTGCATGGCAGAAAATTAGGGAGAAATGTGGCAAACAGAATTTTAAGACATGATTGAGATTTTGAAGAGGGGGACTCGCCTTGTTGCCAAGTGCCTACGTACCTCCTTAGGGAGGATCAGAGTCTACGTAGTTCGGGAAGGGTTGTACGCCATTTAGAGTTTGAATTTGATTTGATATGGCTTTTTAGAGGCTTTTTAGTTAGCCTATCGCAGTTTGTTTTGTTTTGTAATTTGAATGGATTTTAGAATGATTTTTAGGGTTTGGGCGTACAACCCTGATTTGGCACAATTAACCGCGATAATCGATTGATTCAATTACCATAGTTAAAAGATTTGAAATTTGCACCACCAATTTTAATCGATTGGTTCGATTATTACTAATGATGAATTAAGGTACATTTTAATAATTTTTACAGAATTTTATATGCATTGTTACCCCTCGTGATCGATTGATTCGATTAAAAAGAATAACAAATTAAATCGAAGGGAAGACGGTTAATCATCACAACTAATAAAATAGTTGCAACCATTTAACCAAATAATAATAAGACCAATTTTTATTTAATTAAATAACATTTTAATTAAAAAAATATTGTTAACCATAGCGATTAATCGATTTAATCGGCACGAATAACAAATTATAATTTTTTGTAATTTAATTGTCATGTATTTATTTTACAAAAAAATATTATAATACAATTATTTAATTACATTAAAATAGATATTTTAATTAAAACAAATAAAACAATTAAAATTATTAAGTTTTTATCAAGGTTATGATTCAGTATGGTTATATTGAGGGTGTATGATATGGGGTATCAAGGCTGGACGTTAGATCTAAGTGGAGGAATGGTTAATGGTCAGATTTAGAGGGAACATGATAAGCCTTGGGGTCAGGACCGCATAGGATAACTGGTTGAAAATTCCAGAAAAATAATATGTGGGTGCGAGGATTCGAACCCCCACCCCCACGCTCACGCAGACAATCCGTTACCACCCCAACCACGCAACGCGCGTGTCTATGATTTACATTCGTCAAATTATATACAACACATGAAAACAATGAAATCCCAACGCGCGAATATTCAAACAAACGAATCAGAGCGTGACAACACATCATCTTCCCCAAACGTACCTGAGTATTTCTGCACATTTTGCTACGAATTTGCTAGGGTTCTATTCGTAGCAAACACACCTGCAAAATAGCGATTAGCATATACGCACGCATAAATATTCCGCACCATCCCCAATCACCTCGTCTTGGTCACGCGAACCTGATTAAACCATTCATTAGACCTAATTTTAGTCCTAGATGAAAGCCCTAATTCAAGAACCCTAAAAGCTTGCTCGGCCGTTAATGGCAATGCACCAATTAAACACGCAAACTTTAATTCAATCATCCAGAAACGTTCATAACAATCACACTAAGCATAACACATAAACAATTTATCATATGAATGCACAAATGATGCTAATCGACCAAAAATTCAAAGAAGCATACCTTGTCAAATTGGAGGAAGTTCTGGGGGTGTTGAAGTCGTGCGAGTATCCAGACACGTTCTAAATCCTCCAAAGAAGCTTTTGCAACGTTCAAATTGGGTTGAAACGCCTTAATTCTCTGAAACCGATTTGGACTTTCTTGAAGAAATTTTACGTTCTTGCAAGCTCTTTTCTGCCCAGATTTCCGTCCCCTATTCATGTGCACGACCTCCTCTACTTATAGGGAGTGATTTAGGTTTAGAAAAAAAACCCAAACATCTCTTGAATCCAATCTTGCCATGATTGAGAAATTTGATTTGCTTATTGAATAATAAGTTTCTATTTTGATCCCAATCTTGTGTCAATCTTTTCCATATCACTTTGGCACGAAAATAGATCATATTTGAGCATTAATACTGATTAAAAAAATAATCAAAACATATTTTCTACCAAATATTTGATTTTTCATTTAATTAAATCATTAAAAATTAATTTTAAATGAAATAAAATTATGTAAAATCAAATAAAATGATACAATTCATGGCATATGTTTTGGATAGCTTGTGGACCGAGTTTGGGTCATAAAATGTAGGCCCATATGCAAGAATTTCACTTTTGAAACCCTCCTTTTTTACATTTGGTCCCTCAAAATCTCCCAACTTTGATTGATCATATCTCACTCAATATTTAAGCTATGAGGGATTTCTAAGACTTTTTGGAAACCTCAAGAGGTCCTCTACAAGCCACTTTGGAATATATTTTTCATTTGGAACTTTTATCTTGATCATATCCTCTTTGGAAAAAAAACTACTTTTGAAGGATGCCTGAAAATGACCTGTAATCTTTTGCTTTGTATCTCTTAAATGAAGCATTTTTAGCCTTAGCTTGTGAGACACAAAGTTGTAGAGAATTCAATTTCCTTCACAATAGGCTTTGAGTGGGGAATTTCTGATGTTCCATGTGAAAGTTATGCCCAGTCAAAGTTGGGTTGACTTTCTCCTAAGAAACCCTAATTTGAACCTTTTCATCTTTGTTCATCTCTGAGTTTCTATTAATGGAATCATGATCAATTCTTGATCAAATGATGGTTATGCACCCCATACTTGATATTTGCCCAACGGTTAAAGTTTGGATCATGCCTTGATTATGATTAACCTTTCAATTTGGATCAGTTGACTGTGGATTATCTGGATTATGTGAATGAGCCATGCTTTGAGATTTGAGCCTTGCTTTTGTTATGAGAAAAGTGTGGGAGGTAAATTTTGGGGTATGACAGCGTCCAAGCCCATTTGTGCATGATTTTGGTTTTGGTCCTATTTTGATTTTTGTTGATTATTGATTTTTATTTAATTCAAATCAAAATAAATCAAAATCAAAACAAATCCAATGAAGTATCAAACAAGATGTACGTTACGTGAATTTTCTTTTGAAGCTTGCTTGGTACATGATTGAGCTCAAAACAACAAGATTTAAATTTCTTCCAAAATCAATTCCAATCTCTTGATTTGCAAAGATTTGATTTACCTCAAACAAACCTAATTCAGACTTATATATATATGTATAAGGATTTCTGATCAGAAAAGGAGGGGAGAATTGGCTGGAAGAAACTCTCATCCGAATTTCCAAAAAAACGTAAATCGCAAGCGACTAGGAGACCATGTTTGGCATCGACTCAAGCCTCTCCAAGCATTGCAATAGCTCCATCGAGTTCCTCTGACCCATTCCAGATGTTCATAAGCGATCAGCACGTCCAGAATCGAGGCAGGTGCATTCACGGTTTGAGCCTTTTGATTTTGCAATCAATTATGTCTTTCTTGCATTATAATTATGGTTTGAATACATAAATGTTTTGGTTATGAAGTTTCGAAGCTTTTGGCACCATTTAATTTGAGTTTAGACACAGTTGTTGTGATCCGCCATTATTAGGTCTTAAAGCTTCAAAATTGGGATATTTCAATACAAGCGAAATTGATCCTAATCGAGGCCACCAGTGTGTTCACATTAAGATTTAGAGTTGAACCGTGACCTTAATCGTTATTATTTGATGTTTTTCGTGAGTTTTGTATGCACAAGTGTTCTAGCTACGGTCAGTATCGTAGCAAAATCGTGGCTAAAAACTATGGATTTTAACAAATCTCCACGAAGGAGACGACACAGCTGGGCGCGAATGTTGTTTCAAATTCTGGAATTAATTATTTTTAATAAATCATGTGATGCGTTTGTATTATCAACGGCGAACTGATTTCAGCCTAGTGGTAGAACAGCGTGCACCAAGAGTGTTCGCGTGCAAGGGCAGGGGTTAGATCCCTGCCTCTTGCGTTTTGCTTTTTTTATTTTTTCTACAACCATGCTTGCAGATTCAGTGTGGCGAATCTACACACGTACACCATACACCTTCGTGCCAGGGGCCTTCAGATCACTTTCCAAGTTGATCCAACAATCCAGAATACGCTAGTGTACCATGGAGCCTCCAGGCTTACCACACCGAATTGAAGCTGAGTGTTTTTTTTCTAATTCTTTTTATTTTAATTATATTTTATTTTCCTTTTGTTTCAACATAATTATCATTTAATAGTTTTTATTCTTATCTTAATAAATTATTTTACTACAACAAATTATAATTTTATCGAAAGTTCGAGTTTTCATGATTTTATTCATAATTATTTTATTAATATTTAAAACTCAATTCTATTTTCAAATAAACCTTTTTAATAAGTAGATGATTAGGAATACATCCAATAATTATTTAATTGATATTTTGATTCGAACTCTCGATTTTTCCCCGTAACTTTGGTATTATTTCAATTAGTTTATTATTTAAACTTAGTCAATTTATGCCCTAATCAGGGTTTGCGAGGATTATTCCTACACTGAAAAATTGTCTTTTTCTTTGTGCATTTTTTAGGGGCAATTATCAGATACCTCCCGATCACGCGCCACGACTTTTACGAAGCTAAGTTCTGATTTTATTTTCCTTTAAATATTATTTGCATTATAAAATTGTTATCAAAGTTAACCTCGAGATTCAATGAACACTTTTTGCACTCCCTCCCTATTATTTTACTGTCAATTCTCAGATGATCAGAGTCAATGCCTGAGGCAACCTCCGAATGTCAACCTTCATCTATCAAAGCCAAAGCTCAAATAGTCGGTAACCCTAAAACTTTAACCTCTTCTATTTTCTTATTATTATTACTTATGTCAAACCCGCTGGCTTCATTTTCCCTTTCCCCCGCTGGTTTCTTTTTCCCATTCCCCATGTTGCTTTAATTATATTGTTTATATTTTTGCATGGTTAGTAGTTTTAGGGAGTGCAACTATGAACTGAATTAGAGTCACTTAATTACAAGATAACCTATTTTGAATTGAATCACGTGATTGTTGCACCCACGCACGCTTTTGTGGTAACCCCTCTTGTTGCCTGTTGCCTTGTGTTTTTTGTAGAATAGCCATGTCCCTCGAATACGGGGATACCTCAGCCATGTTGCCTCGATAAATACAAAGGTCATAGGTCCCTAATGATGCTGCCTTCGATACACTAATATGATCTCGTCCCTCGGAAGTTGCCTACGAAAGGCTATTCTGATCCTTCCCTTAGACTACCTGCCTCTCTATGGCATGGGACAGTCTTATGGCGAACGATATTGTGACGACCCTTCAACCTCCAAATGAAAGGCTTCCTGCCCTCTTATGGCATGGATAGACCCTTTCACCCTGAAAGGCTTAAAGAACTGATTTTCTACATTATTAACATAATTTCCCCTAATTGCCTTGCTCTGGCTAAAACATTTTCATATTCTTTCTCATAAACCTTCAAAATGGCTACGCTCATTTACGAGCTAAAGTCCGTATTCACTTCTTCTACATTTCTTTTCAAAAACGAGCAAAGCAATTAAGAGCCCATGGAAAACCATGGATGCAAAGGGTGCCTTACACCTTCCCTTTGCATAATTACCCCCCGAACTCAGTTTTTATTTAAAAGGTTTTTCCTGTTCTTTTAGCCTTTCCAATTGGATAAAATAAAAGTCGGTGGCGACTCTTGCTTACCACAACATTTTAAATAAAGTCAGTTCACCGTATTACATAACTGGCGACTCTGTTGGGGATGCTTTCGAATTAAAAGAGGGGTTACCTTAAAAGTTTAGGAACACTTTAAATGTTTTCTATTGTATGCTTTGTTTGTTTTATTTTTCAGGGCTGTTTTGGGAAAAATGAAGGACGAATCCTATTCCCGGATTCAAGAACACCTAAGATTAGGAGCGGCATAGTCATGGAGACCCCCCTCGTGCATGCCTGGGGTTGGTCAAAATGAAGTTCGCGCTTGAGTTAGGCCTCCACTGGTTATTGTGTACCTCTTTTGCATGAGAGAGGTTTATGCATGTATCTTTGGGTGCGTCGGAGCTCAGGGACCTTTAGTCACCTTTAACCCATCTTAACTTTTAGGAACTTGGTGGGGGGGCTATTCTTGGTGCATGCCAAGTTATGGTCTCTACCCGATACTACAGCTCAGATAGGTTTCTTCCTAAAGTATCATTACGTGGTATGCATGTACTATGTTCGAGGGTGCTTTAGAGGGGGCTGAAAATTCTGAGTCACTTGGTAGAACCCGTTGCTGAAATCTCTTTATCATAGAAGTACATGTGGGAAGGGTATACCCCGGTCAAAATCCATGCAAGCCAAGCCTAAGGAAATTGTGTGACTTGTTTGTGGTTGCTACTAACCTACGTTTCCTTGCAGGTTTTGTTAAAAGGACTTGTTTGTCCTTATTATCTCACACTATGCCTAATGAACTGCATTCGCATAACATCATGACATCATAAGCATAACATAATTTAACTAACCCTTTCAAGGATCTTAGGGATTTAGGGCGCACAATTTTAGGTGCTCTTATCAAGGACTGAATACCTATCAAGGGGCAAGAGGATTTATTTTCCTCTGGCCACGTACCTTCCAATTCAGAGACGCAGTAGGGGCAAGAGGATTTATTTTCCTCTAGACATGTACCTTCAAATTCAAAAGTATCCCGAATCGGAGGCGATGACCCACTCGATATGGTGAGCTTGATTCTCAAAGAAAGACGTTCAAAGACAAAATTCAGATTTCTTCAAACAAAGACGCGACTAAATCGTTTTCTAATGTTGCTAACTAAATTCCTACAGATCCTTGAAAATATTGCATTTGCATTCATAACATCGCATAACAGGTTTCTTACAATAGGTCTCTCACCCGTCCTCGCTGTTTATTTCAGCATCATGAATCTCGAACAATCCGTTAAGGACCTCCAAGCTCAAAACACTGAGTTCCAAGCCTTGATTCTGAATTTATCCAAGGGGCAAGAAGAGTTGAAAGCTATGCTGACTAAAAAGAAGAAGAAGGGTAAGAAGACTCAGGTGAAAAAGCTGAGACCGGTCTTGCATCTCAGGGATGCCGAAACCTCTGAAGACAGTGACGAGGATGAGCAAGATGATGATGATAGTATCAAAACTGATGCAAAAAGTTACCATGATTCTGCCAAACCCTCTGAAGAAGAGGAGGACTATCACCATGAGGATGAACACCCTGATGACAAATACAAGTTGCTGGAGGAACGTATGAAAGCCATGGAAATTCAGAAGGTACCTGGACTGGATTTTGAAGATCTAGGACTCATCTCTGGAGTTGTTATACCTCCGAAATTCAAAATTCCAATTTTTGCAAAATACGATGGAGTCCCTTGTCCTAAGCTGCACTTGAGGTCTTATGTAAGGAAGATTCAACCTCATACTGCTGATAAGTAGCTCTGGATCCATTTCTTTCAAGAAAGCCTATCTGGAACTCAACTCGAATGGTACTATCAACTGGAGGGTACTAGCATCCGTACTTGGGAAGATTTGGTTGTTTCTTTCTACAAGCAATACCAATATAATTCCGATCTCGCACCAACTCGCATGCAACTACAAAGCATGTCTATGGGCTCTAATGAAAGTTTCAAGGAGTATGCTCAGAAATGGAGAGATCTAGCTGGAAGAGTCAAACCCTCCCTAGCTGACAGAGAAGTGGTCGATATGTTTATGAGTACACTGACTGGTCCTTTCTATAGTCATTTGCTGGGAAGTTCATCATCTGGATTCGCTGAACTCATACTAATTGGGGAACGTGTCGAGAGTGGCATTCGAAGTGTTAAGATTCAAGTGGCTACGTCCTCAGGTACTACAAAAAAGCATTTCAATGGGAGATCAGATTCCAATGCTGTGTATGGGCAGAAAAGGATAAACCATGATCAATTTATTGGGGCAGTTCTGAGTTCCACACCGGCGCCTCAACAAGGTCGTCAAAACAAACAAGATACGCCCAGACGTCAATTCACAAAGATCAATATGTCGCTAGGTCAAGCCTTACAATATCTGCTAAAGGAAAATTTGATCACCCTGAGGGATCCTCCTAAGAATCCTAACACCTCTGCTCCTAGTTACAAGTCCAATGCGAGGTGCGCCTATCATTCTAACAGTCCTGGACATGACACAGAGAATTGTTGGCCATTGAAGAGTAAGATCCAAGATATGATCGACGCTGGTAAAATTGAGTTCGACCTTCCTGCAACTCCTAATGTGATCACTGCTCCCATGCCTAATCACAACAAGATTGCTAATGTTGTGGATGTCTAAAAGGATAGACTTTTAGATCATTAGATTTACTTTCATTTGCAATTTCTTTCCTGTTTGTTTAAACATTCGACTTATGATAGACATTATTTGCTTTAATAATCATCATCAGTGTGTTGTACCCCAAAATTTGCCCTCTTAATCTGAGCTATAAGTTATTAACGGAGTTTATTTCGTCATTCAAAAATGAAGAAAAATAATAAAGAGGTTCAGTGGGTTTAAGAAGGTATAGGGTGAAATATGGTTCAAACAATGGAAATACGAGAAAATTCACAAGTCCTATTTGGAAGGTGATATGAGCTAAGTTTCCAAGTGGCCCCAACCGTTTCGGCGATGTCTACAACTTTCGTGTTCAGCTCGGAAGCCAATTCTTTGAGGAAGGTTGTCAGATTTGCAAATTACTTGAGGTTTCGCAGTGAAAAACGGTGCTGAATGTAGGGTTTCGGATCTCAGAAAATTCATATCTCACAATACGCTCGTCGGATTCGCTTGAAAATTTAACTGGAGCTCCGTACCATCATTACCAAGATTTCATATGTTCGGACCGAAGGCCAATTATGCACGGAAAACTCCCAGAATTTTAAGGATCGTCGCATTGTTTCGGTAAAAAGTGTGTTTTCGAGTATGTCGCGCCGAGTTTGAAAATTCATAACTCCTTCGATTTTTATCGTATGAAGTCCATTCCGGCGGAATTTTCTTGGAAATTTCGTCAGCTCCGATTCTTCGTCACACATGTCTGTTCAGATTCTGAGCCGAAGATAGGGTTTTATCGAGTTCTTTGAGCGGTACTCACAAAATTCTGCACAGTCGCGCCAGATGAACCGATGTTTCTCGTCACTCAAACGGGCGTATTTTCTTCATCCCTGATCAGATTGAGGTGATTCTCGCGGCGATGAGTCACAAATTTGGTCATCTTCATAGTGGCATTGGTTTTGTTCCGGAATTCAGAGCCGAACCGAGTTTCCTTAAAAACGAGCTAAAGTAAGACGCACCGAGGGCAATTTGGACATTTCGCGTTGACATTATATAAACATTTTGCTCTTCACAAATCAAAGGGGAACTCTCATAATTTCACTTCACCCAAAATAGTCAAAAACACTTTCTCTCAATCCTCTCTCAACTCTCTTGAATCAAAACTACAAATCACATAAAATTTTCATCAAAACTCATCAATTTTCTTCAAGATTCAAGAACAACATGGACTAAAAAGTGAAGATCGGATCGAAGCTTCTCTCCTCTTCTCCTAAGAGATCGTGCGCCTCTCTCTCTTCTCCTCTTGGATTTCGTTTTCGTGTCGCATCCGTGTCGTGTTCGCGTTCGCGTCGTGGTCGTGTTTGCGCTTCGGTTAGATCTTCATCCGGTAAGCTTCGAATCTTGAATTAAGTGCTTAATTGTTGATCATTATGTGAGTTTGGATCTAGATCTATATCTCGTTCTTGATTTGTGGATAATTGATGATGATTGATCGGTGAATTTGTTCATTTTTGCTCGAATTGATAATAATAATGCGGATTGTGGTTGGATCTAATGATTGTTGCATATAATTGATGATTATTGATGATGAATTGTGACATTCGTGTTTGGATACATGATTCGTTGGTGATTTTGTGTGCATAATTGTTAATGTTCATGTATGTTACTTGTGTCGCACTCAAAGTGTTTGTGCAAATGCATGTGATAACTTTTTGCTCGATAAATGCCTTGCTTGATGCTATATGTTGTGTAGCTTGATCACTATCGCATGTGCAAATACTTGTTGCCTTTGTTGCATTCATGTAATTGTTGGTGATGATATTTGAATTGTGGTTTGGCTTGACGCATCACACTTTGCTCGATTTGTTGTTATTTGGCCTAATTGACTTGTGGATTTATGACTATCCTTCGCCAAGATGCTTTGTGCCTAATCGTTGAGAGCGATACATTTTTGGCTTGTGCTTAATCATTGAAATCGATATATGTGTGGTTTTGTTGCTTTGGTGCTTAAGGATTGTTCACTTATTGCTAATAGCATGCCTCACATTAATATTTAGTTTACATATTCTCATGTGCCATTGATTGTTACCGTGATATGGTGCTTTGCTTCCACATGTGTTTCATTGTGTATTGCATACATTTTGATGGCTTTTCATGGTGTTGGCAAATTGGCTTTGGTTTTGATTGGATGGAATTGGTTTCCAAACATAAAAAATAGCAAAAAAGTGATTTTCAAACAGTGGAACCCGGTTCCTAGCTTTGGGGAACCAGTTCCCATCCATCAGAGGCCAAAACGGGTGGCAGAATGCCCTGGAACCCGGGTTCCCAAATGGGGGAACCGGTTCCCCTGTGTGTTTTTTTCTCTAACTTCAATCTTTCGTATCTTTTTGCTCGTAACTCCGATTTGCGCGTTCTTTATATTGTTGGAAAGCTTGTGAAACGTGCTATCTCATGAGATGATTGGTATTGATTGATTGTAGGTTATTAATTTTTGTTTTCCCTCTTTACATTTGTTGTCCATTTTATGTGTGCGTTAATTGTTCATTTTATCTTAGCTTATAATGCAATAACGCAATTCCGATTGCGATGTTTGTTATCTCTAACTTGTGTGCTAGTGTGCATGGCTTTTGGACGGTCACCGATCGATGCTTGTTATGCGAGTGTTCCGCTTTATTTGTGGAACACGATTTCATTCACTCCTTTCGTGTTCTCATCTGGGAGACACGTCTCTATTACTTTATGTCTGCTTGTTTGGTTTGCTTGTTCCTCTTGCAGGTGTATTGTGATTATGCTCGACGCGCATGTCGACCTTTGTGTGCTTTCATGGCTAATCGTTATGCTGACTATTTGCTTTTGCTTTGCTAGCTCGCTCGCGGGATCCTAGTTTACTCGCTCTCTTCGCTTTAGTTTCCGGATCATCATCCGTTTGGTATTGATTCCGTTTCATTTTATTTCTCTCGCACTTTATCGCTTTCTCACATCATCCTTTAACATGAGAAGTATGACCTAGACATTCATCTGGCCAAGCCCTCGAAAGGGGCTCTGTTTTTGTTGGTGTGTTTATATTTGTGCTTTGCGGCAGGGAGTCACGGTGTAATAAGTCCTATATGGCACTCCATTAAATCCTCATGGAAGGCATGCGGAAAGGGTTTGCAATCAACCCCCGCCTAGTCTCATCGAGTCTGTTCAGTATGCGCACGTTACGCGTTGCTCGCTTCTGAACCAACACAAGATCTTATTATCGAGTATGTCAAGAAAAGGGTTCATGCAACCGGACCCCCGCACTTCTTATAGCTCGCGTCGCTCGACGTTGATGCTCGGTGTACGCACACACCGTTTTCCTTTATGATCCGTGACGGCTTGGTTGCTGAGAGGGACTCGCTCCTCTTATCTATGGCCCGATCATTTTCGCGAGGTCTAATGCTTGGTTGACTTGGGTTGAGTTACTCCCCTTGGCTATGGCGGGACCGCTTTTCTACCATTCGGTCAGTACCGTTGGTTTTGTTTGCTTTACGAGCGGAGCTCGTTTGTGTGATATACTTGTTTGCCTTCCCTTTATCCCCGTAGGTTGCTATTTTTGCTTAGACTCGTACCCTTTGTATGATAACATTAGGTAGCAAGCTTTCCCCCTTAGCTTAGGTCTTCCTCATGCATTCTTTAAAACACAAACCACACTCTTTGATTTTCTTTTCTTAAGAGCTTGTTATTTCCGCTCCATTCCCAGCATAAGTCTCCAAAGGTCAAGCAGCGGAGTGTGAATGTAACTCGTTCACCTAAAAAACACAAAACAAACAGAAACTAGTTAGCCGAGCTACGGTAGCTCTGATTCTGCAAAACAGATACGTAGGCAGCGGGGTAGGGCCCGTGCGAGCACAATCCTTTCTATTCCCTACATTCGGCATGCATTTTAGTCCAGATTAGCGTAGATTTGTTACACACCCATAGTTTTAGACACAGGCGTGGATACCATCGAGTACGATGGGCGCGAGGGGTGCTAACACCTTCCCCTCGCGTAACCGACTCCCTTACCCTTTTCTCTGGTCGTGAGACCGTTGTTTTGTTTTGTGGTTTGCTGGCATTCCCTTCCTTTTCAGGATAAATATGTTAGTGGCGACTCTGTTAATTTTTGCGGTAGCGACACAGTGCATTGCATATGTTTGTCTTGAATAAATTATTTCGCTGTCACTCATTTTAAATTATGTCTTTACTTTGCATATGTTTTGTGATACTCGACTCCTGCTAAAGCTGTATGCCTTTTGAGGGAGGATAACGAAAACGATACCGCAACCTCATACAGTATGCTTTTGAGCGGACTATGCTGACGATGTACAAGCATTGTTTCAATTCCTAAACAGTGGAGATATAAGGATGTTAATCCCTCGTCAACCCCTTTGAGCCTAAGAAGTAGAAGTTCCTTTCTTGTACTAATTAAAACCCTTGATCATAACCTAGGGCAGGGTAGTTCTCAGTTAATTTGGTTGTGCATTCTAAGAGAACCATTCAGTACACCTTTCAACAAAGGTTTCAATCACAAGCGTTCATCTGCACACATCAAAGAAGTGTTGGAGATGTCACTCAAAAGTCAAGGATGGTTCATCAATCATTAAGCAAGGCAGTCAATATCTTCCAAAAAGAAAAAAAATGAAAAAACATGTATACAAAGAAAAGCCTGCTAAGTCAAAAATCAAAAAGATGACTTAGGCAAAAATCAAGGCATCCCGCTGACTGTAAACTCAAAATAGACAGTTCAGGCAAAAGTTAGGGATATCAAAAAGATGAAAAAAGAGAAGTCAATAAATTCCTGAACAACACAATATTGTGACTACCAAAAGGAAGAAGTGATTGCTATCTAAAAAGTTCTCTTTGCTTGTGAACCATCAACATTATCAAAGGCGCAAATCCAAAAGTCTCTTGGAACCTGAAGGCATAAGTTGAACTTAGGACTGAAGACCATCACAAAGAGGGGTGGGTACAAATAAACTTTGAGCCATTTTCCTTTGTTTCTTAAACCGAGAACCAAGCCACGTTACAACCCTTGAAAGTCCTAATTGAAGCATGGTTAGTTCGAAAGCATACTGTCACCAAAAAGGTATCCCGACTCCTTAAGTTTTACTAAAATGCTGAGTCGATATTTCGCTTCTACATAAATAGCATGCTTTTACAAATATCACGCTTTTACATCTCTTGTTTTAATTTTTTTCAAAAACTCAAGAAAGACGTATGCATTGCATCTCATGAATTCATTATTCAACATATTCTGCTACATAATTTCAAATGTTAGCATCAGAAAGAACTTGCACAGGGTATGGCTAATGACTCAAAGTTATCCCGACCAACACAGATTACTCCAAGAAGCAATGTCTCCTACGTATACAAGGGGCATGGCGCGTTTTTCCCAATCAATCTGGGGAAATCAAGTCAAGATTCCAAGAATCTCTCAAAAAGCCAAACAGTCAGGGGCATCATACTAAGTACTAGGGGCATGTCGCCCGTAGTGCACACCTCATAAAGTCCTCGCGAGGCGAATCTTTCCAAAGTTCCCACTAGTAGGGGCAAATCTATGCAAGTCCAGTTAGACATCTTGATCAATACTCAGTGGTGTGTCCTAATCAAATCCAGGAATGGTAGTTACTCATCACTGGGGGCAACGTTCAAGACGTCCACGCCTTCCACAAAGCCGATGTCACAAGATCATATCCCCACAGAGTAATCATTAAGAAGATACCTTCAAATACTCTCGACAAAAGACATGGCTCCCCAACAGAGATTTACATCTTCAACACTATCGGTTCTCCGACATCCTTCATCCTCAGTCAGGGTACATCAAACTACTGATCATCCCCCAAGCAGAGATCATAAAATCCCCAGCTGTGCGTCTTCAAAACAAAGACCAGTCATCAGGGTCGCAATGACCTAGAGATTTATTTTCTCAATCAAGATATTTTAAAATAGCATAAATCATGTTCATACATCATATATCATAGTTAATTCATAACATACATACGTCTCATGGCATATGCATACACTCTCATCCATTTGAAAAATTACAATACATGCATCACGACATTGCATAAAATTAATGTTTCTTTTGCAGTCTACTTCTACAATCAAATGAACACTATCTTCTAGATATAGTGCAGAGATAATCAAGTCAACGATTTAATTTTGGCGCTCATTCTAGATAAAGATTTAGTCTGATACTTAATTTTGGATATCTTCTAGAGATAGTTCAGAGATAATCAAGACAGAGATTTAATTCTGACACTTAATTTTGGATATCTTCCAAAGATAGCTCAGAGATAATCAAGACAGAGATTTAATTCTGACACTTAATTTTGGATATCTTCCAAAGATAGCTCAGAGATAATAAAGACAGAGATTTAGTTCTGATACTTAATTTTGGATATCTTCCAAAGATAGCTCAGAGATAATAAAGACAGAGATTTAGTTCTGATACTTAATTTTGGATATCTTCCAAAGATAGCTTAGAGATAATCAAGACAGATATTTAGTTCTGATACTTAATTTTGGATATCTTCCAAAGATAGCTCAGAGATAATCAAGACAGATATTTAATTCTTATACTTAGATCCGGATATTCTCCAGAGATAGTTCAGAAATGATCAAGACAGAGATTTAGTTCTGATACTTAGTTTCGGGTATTCTCCAGAGATAGTTCAGATATAATGAAGAGACATTCAAAGATCTAAATCAGTTACTACGAACGGTGCTGACATGGTCAATCTCCAACAAATATACAGGATTAGTCTAACACACGACTTATCCTTCAACCTAACACACGGTTTTCCAGACATCTACGAATGCAAATTGGATTTAGTCTAACGCACGATTTATCTTTCAACTTAACGCACGGTTTTCCAGACATCTACGGGTGCAATTTGGATATGATCTAACGCATGATCCATCCTCTAGTCTAACTCATCCTAAGTATATCCTTCAGATACAGTCTAACGAACGACGTATTATAACTCTCAAGTCTATCAAGTTGGATGGCATCTTTAAGCCCATCTCCAAACACCTGGATGGCATCTTCAAGCCCATCTCCGACAAAAGTCCCTACTTCAGTTAGGGCAAATTTCTTGGTATTCTAGTGTTCAATCATCTTCCACCTTCAGATACCGACTGACATAGAAACCACTCTACATCTTCAGGTTTAAGATAATTGAACAGGGGCAGCTGTCATACCCCAAAATTTGCCCATACTTTTTCTCTTGTTCAAATTCAAGTCAAGGCACAAAGCTCAAAGACACACTCTCCTAAACAAGGCTCAAGAAACTAGGGTTTTGTTGTTCTGAGAAAATATCAATGGATCAAAAGACTCCAAGGCACCTCATATGGTTTATGATATTTCAGACTACCTCCATGAAAAAATTCAGGCCCTAATCTCAAGCATGTTCATGACCCATTATAAGACCCATGAAGCCATTATTTTATTTTTTATCATTATTATTTTATTTGGAATTTATTTATTTAAATTCTTAAATAAAGTAAACAAATAATGAAAAACATAAAAGATACAATATTGGTTTATTTTGTGATCAAATCTCGAGTAAATATCTGAGTTTACTATAGGGAAATTCGTGAGGAATGGTTGGCACAAATTAGGCTATCTTAAAAAAATATATATATAAAAGGTTAAATGGTGCAATATTGAATAAATGGGCCTAATTGATGGGGTGTCCAAGCCCATTTGTGCATGATTTTGGTTTTGGTCCTATTTTGATTTTTGTTGATTATTGATTTTTATTTAATTCAAATCAAAATAAATCAAAATCAAAACAAATCCAATGAAGTATCAAACATGATGTACGTGAATTTTCTTTTGAAGCTTGCTTGATACATGATTGAGCTCAAAACAGCAAGATTTAAATTTCTTCCAAAATCAATTCCAATCTCTTGATTTGCAAAGATTTGATTTACCTCAAACAAACCTAATTCAGACTTATATATATATATATATATATATATATATATATATATATATATATATATGCATAAGGATTTCTGATCAGAAAAGGAGGGGAGAATTGGCTGCAAGAGACTCTCATCCGAATTTCCAAAAAAACGTAAATCGCAAGCGACTAGGAGACCACGTTTGGCATCGACTCAAGCCTCTCCAAACATTGCAATAGCTCCATCGAGTTCCTCTGACCCATTCTAGACGTTCATAAGCGATCAGGACGTCCAGAATCGAGGCAGGTGCATTCACGGTTTGAGCCTTTTGATTTTGCAATCAATTATGTCTTTCTTGCATTATAATTATGGTTTGAATACATATATGTGTTGGTTATGAAGTTTCGAAGCTTTTGGAACCACTTAATTTGAGTTTAGACACAGTTGTTGTGATCCGCCATTATTAAGTCTTAAAGCTTCAAAATTGGGATATTTCAATACAAGCGAAATTGATCCTAATCGAGGCCACCAGTGTGTTCACATTAAGATTTAGAGTTGAACCGTGACCTTAATCGTTATTATTTGATGTTTTTCGTGAGTTTTGTATGCACAAGTGTTCTAGCTACGGTCAGTATCGTAGCAAAACCGTGGCTAAAAACTATGGATTTTAACAAATCTCCACGAATGTTGTTTCAAATTCTGGAATTAATTATTTTTAATATATCATGTGATGCGTTTGTATTGTCAATAGCGAACTGATTTCAGCCTAGTGGTAGAACAACGTGCACCAAGAGCCTTCGTATGCAAGGGCAGGGGTTCGATCCCTGCCTCTTGCGTTTTGCTTTTTTTATTTTTTCTACAACCATGCCCGCAGATTCAGTGTGGCGAATCTACACACGTACACCATACACCTTCGTGCCAGGGGCCTTCAGATCACTTTCCAAGTTGATCCAACAATCCAGAATACGCTAGTGTACCATGGAGCCTCCAGGCTTACCACACCGAATTGAAGCTGAGTGTTTTTTTTCTAATTCTTTTTATTTTAATTATATTTTATTTTCTTTTTGTTTCAACATAATTATCATTTAATAGTTTTTATTCTTATCTTAATAAATTATTTTACTACAACAAATTATAATTTTATCGAAAGTTTGAGTTTTCATGATTTTATTCATAATTATTTTATTAATATTTAAAATTCAATTCTATTTTCAAATAAACCTTTTTATCAAGTAGATGATTAGAATTACATCCAATAATTATTTAGTTGATATTTTGATTCGAACTCTCGATTTTCCCCCGTAACTTTGGTATTGTTTCAATTAGTTTATTATTTAAACTTAGTCAATATATGCCCTAATCAGGGTTTGCGAGGATTATTCCTACACTGAAAAATTGTCTTTTTCTTTGTGCATTTTTTAGGGGCAATTATCAGATACCTCCCGATCACGCGCCACAACTTTTACGAAGCTAAGTTCTGATTTTATTTTCCTTTAAATATTATTTGCATTATAAAATTGTTATCAAAGTTAACCTCGAGATTCAATGAACACTTTCTGCACTCCCTCCCTATTATTTTACTGTCAATTCTCAGATGATCAGAGTCAATGCCTGAGGCAACCTCCGAATGTCAACCTTCATCTATCAAAGCTATGTTTTTATACTTTTTTTTCTTTTTTCGTTTATCCCTTTATTTTTTGATTAGGGTTAACCATACCTGCTTCTGAACTGATAATGCACTCACCCCTGTCGGTTTCTATTTTTCCCACCTTTTCAGGGTTTGCCAACCGCCAAAGCTCAAATAGTCGGTAACCCTAAAACTTTAACCTCTTCTATTTTTCTTATTATTATTACTTATGTCAAACCCGCTGGCTTCATTTTCCCTTTCCCCCGCTGGTTTCTTTTTCCCCTTCCCCATGTTTCTTTAATTATATTGTTTATATTTTTGCATGGTTAGTAATTTTAGGGAGTGCAACTATGAACTGAATTAGAGTCACTTAATTACAAGATAACCTATTTTGAATTGAATCACCTGATTGTTGCACCCACGCACGCTTTTGTGGTAACCCCTCTTGTTGCCTGTTGCCTTGTGTTTTTAGCATAATAGCCATGTCCCTCGAATACGGGGATACCTCAGCCATGTTGCCTCGATAAATACAAAGGTCATAGGTCCCTAATGATGCTGCCTTCGATACACTAATATGATCTCGTCCCTCGGAAGTTGCCTACGAAAGGCTGAGGTATCCTCTGGTTGCCTACGAAAGGCTATTCTGATCCTTCCCTTAGACTACCTGCCTCTCTATGGCATGGGAAAGTCTTATGGCGAACGATATTGCGACGACCCTTAAACCTCCAAATGAAAGGCTTCCTGCCCTCTTATGGCATGGATAGACCCTTTCACCCTGAAAGGCTAAAAGAACTGATTTTCTACATTATTAAGGTAATTGCCCCTAATTGCCTTGCTCTGGCTAAAACATTTTCATATTCTTTCTCATAAACCTTCAAAATGGCTATGCTCATTTACGAGCTAAAGTCCGTATTCACTTCTTCTACATTTCTTTTCAAAAATGAGCAAAGCAATTAAGATCCCCGAACTCAGTTTTTATTTAAAAGGTTTTTCCTGTTCTTTTAGCCTTTCCAATTGGATAAAATAAAAGTCGGTGGCGACTCTTGCTTACCGCAACATTATAAATAAAGTCAGTTCACAGTATTACACAAGCAAACTTCGCTCTTCGTCTAGACAAGCAAGAGGATACAAATGCTGAGTTTAGATCCTTCATGCAGGATCAGAAGGAAGCTACAAGGAAGCAAGTTGAAGACACTACTGATATTAAGAACCTTCTTGCCGTCTTAACTTCTAAGTTTAGCCAGTCGTAGTCTGTCTTTGTGTCTTAGTTTGTTTTCTTTGTTGTTTGCTTCTGCTTGAATTGCATCTGTTTTTGTATCTTTTGATGTTTTATCAATGAAAAATTATCTTTTCTTTCTTCACACTGTGTGTTTTGTTTCATCTGAATCTTTATGCTTTTTGATGTTATGACAAAAAAGGGGGAGAAATATGATAATTGAAATTGATTTATAATATCAGTTGCTGGAATTAAGTCTCAACATTTCCTAACATTATTTGCAAGTTTTCTCTGTCTTTGATAGTTTTGCAGGAATGAGATATTCTGGTCAAAGCTCAACATGAGAAGCAAATACATGGGAAAAGCAATTCTAAGAAGAAGCATGCTCTTAGAGAATTGAAGCAAGCTTAGTGCTTTGAAGCTTCAAGATCAGAAGCAAGAAGAATGCTCTGATTCAATCAAGTATGATCTGATACAATTGATTACAAAGGGGAAATTCAAAGCTCTGCAACTGTCCAATGGAAGCTCTGAAGAGAAGCTCTGAATGTTCTGAAGTTCTATGCTACGTGAAAGTCTCAACTGAAATGAAAAATACTCAGGGAGATTGTTAGAACAAGATTTGTTCTGATCAATATTATGTGTTTTGATGATAACATTATATATGAATTTTGTATAAGATAATATGGTACTCTAATCCTTTGCATTTTCCATTTCAGGAAATACATAAAGAGTATGCACAAATCATTGCTAAGAAGCACTGACTCAGAAGGTTCTGGATGGCTTCATCAGAACATGCTCTAGCAAGACATCAGAAGATGGTCAAGCAGAATCAAAACATGAACTGAAAGCATAAAAAGACTGAAGTCAGAAGCAGAAGCTCTGAAGTTTTGAATGGTATCACGCTCAAGCTCTTCAAAGTCAGAAGACAAGAAGATGCTCTGCACCAAGCTGTTGACTCTGAAATTCAAACGTTGTTTATTTACAAATCTAAGTCCAGAAGATAGTACAAGATGACAAGTATTAAGTCTAATCTCTGACTGACAAAAGGAACGTTAGAAGCTACAGAAGGCAAAGTCAGTAAAAGCAGGAAAAACAAGGCTCGAGATAGTTGACAAAAGTGTGAAACATTAAATGCAAAGCTGTACTATTCCTGCAAAGCATTAAATGCTCCCAACGTTCATTTCCTCTCAGCGCCTATAAATAGAAGTTCTGATCAGAAGCAAAGAAGGACACTTGTGCAAAATACTGAAACGCTGTCAAAATCAAAACTCACGAACTTCATCTTCAACCTCACAATCTCTTGTAATATTTAGTGAGTGTTAAGCTTAGAACTTAAGAGAAATATCACTGTTGTGATTACAGCTTTATTAGAAGCAATCTTACTCTTGTAAACATTATTTTACATTGTTTGTAAAAGGTTCCTAGAGTGATCAAGTTGTGATCTGTAGACTCTAGAAGACTTAGAAGGTTTCTAAGTGAAGAATTCCTAGAGTGATCAAGTTGTGATCTGTATACTCTAGAAGACTTAGAAGTTTTCTAAGTGGATAACCATTGTAATCAGTTGGATTAGTGGATTAAATCCTCAGTTGAGGTAAATCACTCTAAGGGGGTGGAATGGAGTAGTTTCGGTAACAACGAACCAGGATAAAAATAATTGTGTTCATTGTTTTTATCTTACAAGTTTTTGAAGTCACACTTATTCAAACCCCCCCCCTTTCTAAGTGTTTTTCTATCCTTCACTCAGTTCTTAACTATGGCCAGATCGTTAAGCCACAAGTCTTATTTTATGTATAGAATACAGTTTAGTTGCCACGCTCTTGCCACGGTTTGTTTGTGACCACCAATATCAAACCCTGGCTATATTTTGTACGTTCTATAGCATTAGTCTTGCCATGGTTTGTTTATTACCACCAATTAAAACCCTAGCTATATTGTGTACGTTCTACACCCTTAATCTTGCCATTTATGGTTTATTTTTGTGCCATGGCATAAAAATGTCATTTTATATCAATATAAAATTCCCACATTAATAGTTATTTTTGTAGACATTGATGATTAGAATCTAATTAGAAGCAAATTAAACATTAATGTCAAGAACAAAATATTCATTAAGAAATTACATCAAGTGACGTTACCGACTAATAAGGTCGCTAAAATATAGATAAGTTTTGATGTCATATTCTTAAACACAACCAAGTTTCTCTCAAGAGAGTCATCCCAAATTCAAAACATAAGTTCTTAGAGCTACATAATATAAAACACAACTATACTATTAATTAAACTCATGCATCATAATATTCTTCTTCTTGGTCATCTCCTTGTTCTTCCATATCTTCACGACAAGCTTCTTCCACATCTTCATGATCACAAACTTCTTCCATATCGTCATTACAAGCTTCTTCTCCTCCATTCTACAAGTAAAATGATTCCAAACATATTATAAGCATTCAAGATATCAAAAGGGTCCTCTGTGTCATTTCCTAAGGCACTAGCAGTATTCTTGTGTTGGAGACATAGTAGTGTTAGTGTAGCAGCAAAGATAATGGAAATGAAAACTAGCAGTATTCATTTTTTGAGGAGAATTAGAAGGAAACAGAAACTAAATCAAACATGCACAAACTGAATCAAAACAATCTATTTCATAATTTGTTCTCATAAGCTTATTTTCAGCTTATGAAATAAGCTTATGTCAGTAGTAAACGAAAACAATCCGATCCAACAATGACTTAAGGTATATACTTATTAATCTTACTTTTGATAGGTCAAAGTCAAAGGAAGTAAAATTGAAAATTTGAAAGAGTCTAAAATTGACTTCATATGCTATCGCAGAAGAAATTATCAAGCCAAAACAAACCACCGGCCTGCAATACTCGATCAATATCAAACATCAAAAACTCCAACATTGAGAGTATTGGTAATCACAGTAACATTTCAATCAAACATTCTAGCAGCAAAAGAACCAGAACCACCACCAATATCAAACCCTACCCTAATTCCACCATTTCCTAAACCTAAAACATCATCAATAAAAAAAATCATTTTTACTATAACCCTTCAAAAACATTTGATTCTCATTTCCACAACTAGCCAAATCAAATCAAAATCATAGTTATGTGTAAATGTGTAAAACTTGCAACAATGTCCTATAATTCCTTCAATTTCCTAAAGTACTATGTTTGTAGTTTAGAATCATTCAATAGGGAGCGATAGAAGCTAATAAAGTTTGTAGTTTAGAGTATACCTCTTCATAATGAGGAATATGAGTTGATGCAGATGAATGTGGAGCAGCAGGAGCAGCAGTAGTACTATTGGAACAACCCATTGTAGTTGACATCATATTAGAGATCTCCTCGTCACTCATACGTGGGTTTTGTTGCTTCATCATGGTCTTAAAAAGTGCCTTCATACCATCCATCTCCCTCTTCATGGCAGCCACTTCATCACAATGCTGCTTTTTAATAACCAAATTTCTTCTTTTCTTTTAAGCATGGTTGGTGTAATTGTTCTTCCATAGCAATGAACTCGACCAGATTTTTCTTTCCCAAATGATGACTTAAATGTTTCAGATTCAGTTGAGTTCTGAACTGAATCTTGAAGCTTAGCCTAATTTCAAAATATTCACATTAGTTAACAGTAGTTACAGTATATAGTATTCACATTAGTTCATAAAATATTCTCTTGAAACTAATGATATAAACTTCTTGCAATATATAGTATCAATTGAAGATATAATAGTTAACAGTAGTTAACATTAGTTCACCCTTCATCATTTAATTGCTTAAGCTTTTGGAAATAATGGCTCATGTCAGCAGGCATCCCTTGTGCTAGAGAAAAAAATGAGGAACATGTCAGCAGATTCAAGTAGTTTTCACTTTATTACTCACATTACTATCTAGTCCTACACTGGTTGCAACAATTCTAGAACTAAACTCTCATTAATTAATAAGTACAAGCTTAAGTGAGTTATTCTCATCATAATCGTCTTGATTTTCATTCATCTCTGTCATAACTACCGACAAACAGAGGTTATCATCTTAGTCTAAAAGGAGACAAAAAAAGTAATAAATTTGGAATTAACATCCCTCAAAATTTTCTAGACTATTGCCACAAAACAACTGATACAGATGTTAAAGTTCATTTCAATCAATATGTTGATGAAAAGAACATCCCAGCAGAAACTCAAAATTAACTCATTACCCGATAAACAACTTAATTAATAATATAAACTTAATTAATATAATAACCAACATTAACAACATTTGCAGCAACAACATGAAGCTGATCCTAGTTTGCAACATGTAACTTATATTCTCATGGAGAACTTGACAACAACACATTGTTGGTGTACTGAAATCGTTGGCAAAAGCAACAAATTCAATCTAGGACAATTGCATTTTGTGCCATACGAAAAACTTAATTCGATATAGTCCATATATTCCATAGAAAACTTACAATTGCAGTTTGTGTTTCCTCATCTGGTTGTTTTCCTTTTCGACTTTGTCGAGTCTCAATGAACATCTCCGCCTTGCAAACTTCCTTTCCGTCCTCTTCGTTCGCACGCTACATTGGTTGATATTAAACACAAAATTATAAATTGGTTGAATGCATAAACACCCTACCAGTACAAAGCTATAAATTGGTTGAATGTATAAACACACTACCAGTTTTACACGAATCCTTGCAAAGTTTGTCGGTCTCATACGATGCATGTACTTTTGCTTAGCTCTGTTCACAACATTTATCTTGCTAATTTCCTACATTCAGAAACAACAAGATAAGTAAATCAACATTTAGCTCTGTTCACTCTATTCAGAAACAACATTTATCTTGCTAATTTTCTACAGTCATAAACAACAAGATAAGTAAATCAGCTTATCTCTTAAGGTTCTATGTACTGTGAAGGTAACTTGAATAAGGACACTTCTAAAAGATTCAATAATTCTTGACAAAGACACTTGAATAAGAAAAGATTAAATCATAACAACTCTTATAAAAGTTCTTGATCATGGTTTATGAATAAAAGTTGTTAATAAGTGATAAAATTATCTTACTTGGATGTTATTATTTTTCCAATAGGATATCAATTGCTTGAAATGAACTACAGGTACGGTTTGGGGACGATGCTTCAATCTTTCACTCATAGTAGTGTACTTTAAAAAACAACTCTTTTTGATATCTTTCTTGTAACGCCTCCAAGCATCATTTATGCGAGAGAAAACTGTCCTGCTTCTGTAACAGCCCGGTTTTATTAGTATTTATTTTATCGTACTATTTTATTATTTATTTAATTAATTGATGTGTTAATTATTTATTTAATTAATTGGTGAGTTAATTATTTAATTTAATTATTTGGCTTATTAATTATTTATTTAATTATTTGGTGATATAATGATTAATTGAATTAATTGACTATGTGTATATTTGTGTTGGTTTAGTTTATTGAACTAATAGAGATATTAAGAGATTATAACTAATTGGGCCTATTTATTAGAGTTAGAAGTAAATAGGGGGTTTTATCTTTTAAGCCTATTTTATAAACCATAAGATAGTAAGGGTTTAGTGAGAGTAGAGATATCATTTCATTTGGTCATTTTCAAGAGAAGAGAAAGGGGAGAAAGGAGGCTAAGAGAGGAGAAGAGCAAAAGCTAGAGTTTGAAGAAATTGAAGAGGTCAGGGGGAGAATCCTTATTATTATGGGTTAGCATGATTGGGTCAATGGGTAGATTAACATGATTTAAGGATTTTGTTCTTCTAATTTAGGTTTTGACATGTTAGGTTTTGTTGAGAATTCATGAAATTGTTGTTAGAAACATGTTTTGATGATAGTAATTGGTACATTGGTGAAATTGAGAGATAGATTAAGAACCCACTTTGATATTTTTATTTTGTACTGTCATTCTGTTTCATTAAAAATATACCTTGATAAACATACTGGTATGCATATCAACTGTATCGTCACTTTTCATTTACACATGTGTTCTATCATCCAAATTGAATCTGGAGGCTTAATACCCCACGCTAAAAACAACCTAATATTTGCAACATTGTTTATTCAAGTTGGTATGTGAGAAGAAATAATATTGGACTTATTATGATGATCCTCTGTTTGTGTGAAACAAAGTGGTAACCTTTAAGTTAAAAGCAGGAGCTTTATATGTGATGAATAATAGTGTCGGCCTTACTAAGAGATTGTCACTTGTTGTTAGTGTGACAATATACTATTTTTCTAGTTGCTCTAACTATCTTTATTTTATATTTATGATATTATGTGACAATAATTGGTGTTTCAATAAGATTGTTCTATTAGCTTTGTTTGAAAACCAATACAGCTATAACATTTAGATATTATATAGGTTATAAATATATAATATTTCATTAGTGTAAATAATAATAGTAATAATAATTTAATGTTATTAATATAATATTTTTAGAAGTTTTGAGTTAGAGATAATTATTTGGGTTATTTAATTAACTTAAGTTATTTTCAATCCTGTTAGAGTTGTCAATAGGGTTGTTAGAGTTGTCAATAGAGTGTTCAAAGTTGTTTTGCATTATTAATAGTTATATTTTGTTTGTTTTGAGTACCCTAACATGTTTAGAGTTGTGAGAGTTGTTTTTGAGTTGTTTAGAGTTAAACCCGATGAGTCATAAAATTAATATAAAAGGTATTTAACTCTTTAGAGTTGTTTTATTATTACTTGAGTCAGACTGTTAGCCAATTAACATGAAAATGAGTATCACTTGTTCTTCTGCAATACTGTATCAATAATATAAAAAATGATATATATATATATATATATATATATATATATATATATATATATATATATATATATATATATATATATGTCCTTTTTCCTTGTTCATGTAGCACTAATATATGTATAAAAGATGATACAATGTATGGTTCTGATATACACATACACTGTAGCTAGAATAAAAGAAATTAGTAGTGCTAAATAATTCAAACAGTCCCGTTTGACCGAATAGCGGAATTAAGCGGTATAATTAGTTATCCGGAATTTGATGAAAATTTACGTGATAACTAAGTTTAATTAGTAGACTAACGTGGTAGTGTTATTTTGTTGAAAATGTGATATTTACGGGCCAACCGAAATAGTGTGAATTTGAATATCCTTTATATTAAATATTGGTTTTGGAATAGGAAATGAATTAGAAACTTGTAACTTATGTAGTGTAATTATTAATTGGTTAATTTAATTAATATTTGAATTAAATTCAATGAGTCTAATTGATTGAATATATACTTGGAATTGGATCAATTATTCGGTTTATCGGTAAATTACGGTATCTTGAGAATTTAACCGTAATTGTATTTTTGGCTAAATACTAATGAATTAATACTTGGTTTGGAAGTATATTCTTATATTTTATTGGCAATGTGAATTAACATGAGATAGTATGATTTACTAGTGTTAATTGTGTTTTGTGAATCATAATTGAATATTGTTTCTATTATGTGGATTGATATCAATGCGTTGTGAATGTTGTGTACAATTTGAGATATAATTCATAGAGTTGAATTATTGTTGGTATGTGGTAAGTTAAGATTGATGAGATAATCTTAATTGCATAGTTGGTTGGTAATTGTAGATTCATTCATGGCATAGTCGAATTTATTGTGGAAGCGGTGAAACTGTGGGTTCACATGGTAATAGACATTGATCCTTGAATGGAAATAGACGTAGAATACGTTGATCCTTAATTGGAAACATACGTGGTGGCTTTGATCTTGTCCAGATCGGAAGCGTGGCTTGGATTCTAGATATTGAATCAGAAAGCGGTGAAACATTGGGTTCACATTGCGGTACCACATGCATAGCGTCACATATCTTGCATTGAGTCACATTAGAGTTATGCGGTAATTGAAAATGTGAAATTGATGTAGTTGTGATATGTGTATGAGTTTGATAATTGAAATGAGTGATGTTTGAATACATACTTGGTTAAATGTGTGAATATGTGATAATTATGGTTATGTGCATAATTGGAAATATAGTATTGAAATTGGAATAGTATACTCTTTGTACTTGTCGAATGCTTAATATATGTGAATATATTGAATAGTATTATTTTACATGATTAGGCATGGTGTAATAAATTCCTATAATTGTTGATTTTAACCATTGTATCTTATTATACTTCCTTCATAATGATTCGTATTCTCACCCTTCTGTTTTAATGTTGCCCTCGTTTGGCGACATGCAGGTTCTAGCGTTAGTAGCTCGTGCATGATCTAGCCGGAGTTTTCTTCCGTGTTTGTTGGAGATTAGGTAGTGAGTCGATGCTCTGGTCATGTAACACTGGGTAGACTAGTCGGGTTGAACTCATGTTTCTATTTGGTTATGTATTATGTTTAAGACTTGAGAACTTGTTATTTGGCTACTTGTTGTTTGAGAGGCTTTCAAGCCAAATATTCTGATTATGATTTATTTTATGTTGAGATGATTATTGAGATATGATCATGGTATGGGACATGAATCATTTTATGAAAAACATGAGTATTTTAGTATTTTCCGCTGTGAATGCATATTCTGTGTGAATTGTAATTAAATGTTTAGGTGTCATTTGAAATGACCGGGTGTATCGTATATTGTAGATAAATGCTGTCGGTTTTTAAAAGCTTTTAGTTTTTGAAAACATCGATGTGACGCCCTTTTAAATTATATGCATGCTTATTCTCTGATTATATGCTTATTATTTTGGGATATAAAAGGGGTGTTACAGCTTCCATTATCAAGGATAATGAATTTATCCTACAAGAAAGAATGAAATTAGATACAGGTAAATAAGGACACAAGTAACAAAATGAGAAAAACCCTTATTGATCATACATTGACAAATTCCCATATACAGTCTTTGTTAGCTTTCTTCAAAGCTCTGAAGTTAGTATAAACTAAGGGACACAAGTCTGAATTCGTCACGACAGTGCCAAGGAAACAAATCAAATCTATCACGGTTTGATAATTGGGTTCAATAGGCTCTTCATCATTGTCTAAGACCACCTCTTCACGATCCTCCTCCTTTCTAGCATGGATTTTCAAACATTGAGTTGGTCCACGTGTCTTGTTCTTACTTGTCCCTGTGTTAGATAAACTATTAGAATGGGATATAAGTTTGAATGAAACAATAATTATAAAGGAACCTTCAGTTTTCAAACGGTTATAAATTTTACTACGCACCTTCAGCTTTTTCGCTTTCAATTTGCTGAGTGTTTTCTTCTTCACCCATTACATTTTCTTCTTCCTCAAGATTTTCACATTCATCTTCTTCTTCACCATTTTCCCCATTTTCTTTGAGGAATTCTTCAACTGAAGTTGATTTACACATTGGGATTCGTTTTGTCTTCTTCGAGACACTTCCTTACTCTATCCTTGAATTTCCATCATCTTCCATCACTGCCCTTTTCATATGATTCTGCTTTGACCTTGAATCAACAGTGTCAACCACCTGTTTCTCCTTAGGTTGCTGCTTTGCACTTGAAGTATTTTGCTTTGCACTTGAAGGTTGCTTCGCACTTGAAGGTTGCTTCGCACTTGAAGCTTGTTTCTTAGCACTTGAAGCTTGTTGCTTAGCACTCGAAGCTTGTTGTTTTGCACTTGAAGGTTGCTTTGCACTTGAAGGTTGCTGATTTGCACTTGAAGCTTGTTGCTTTGCATTTGAAGGTTGCTGCCTAGTCCTTGTTAGTGATACTTCAGGCCCTGTTTTTCTGGGAAGTTGCTGCCTTGTCCTGGAATCAGCTACTTCAGGCCCTGTTTTTCTGGGAAGTTGTTGCCTGGTCCTTGAATCAGCTACTTCAGCCCCTGTTTTTTTTGGGAGTTGTCTGCCTTGTCCTCATTTTGGTTGGATACAACACATCGGCCAAAGTATCAATTGTTGGACCAGCAGTTTAAAGCTTATATAAGTTGAATAGTTCCCTAGATGCAGGCACAAATGGAGGCCGGATGCTTACTTTACTAGGTCCTTCAATGTTATTATTTACCATCTCACATTTGATATCATACTTCTTAGCCAATTCAACACTGGATCTAAATAGAGGCAACCATAAATTGGCGGTAACTTGTCCACCCTTTTGTGCGGCAGTTGTCTTCTTTTGTAATTTTGATACCTTCTTCATTTTTCTGTTAACATTGCAAAAAACATAACATTAGGAATAATTTAATCAAGTGAAAAAAGAAGCATTTGAACCAAGAGAATGCAACAAATTTATATAGCTAAATACGGAAGTAATTAACAATCTATACATCAGTCCATGAAATCGAATAGGGTATCATCATAATCAAAATCCTCCCCATCACTTTCAGCTTCATTCATTTCATGAGGTGTTTCAGCAATTGTTGCAGGTATGTCTTCCCTAACCCAATTTAATTCACCATCACCATCACTATTTTTTCCATGAGAAGGTGTTTCATCTTGTAAGTTTGATGGGTCACCAATGTTAAAGAAATCTCGTGGAACTGTTTGTAGAGCACAATGCCAGTTTGGATTAAAAGGGTCTTGGACATAGTAACATTGATGAACTTGAGAAGGTAGCACAAACGGATCATTCTGATAAAAGGGTCTTGGACATAGTAACATTGATTCAGCAATGCCATTAATCTGTTAGCTATACTGACCAAATCCATTGGTCACTGCATCTAACGGTGCCAAATCAAATCAGGGTTGTACGCCAACCTCAAAATACTTTCATCTTTCAAATCAAATTCAAACTGCGAATAGGCCATTCAAAAAGCCTTTAAACAAATTTCAAATCACAAATTCAATCCTAAGGCGTACAACCCTGTGCCCGAACTACGTTGACTCTGATCCTCCATAAGGAGGTACGTAGGCACTTGGCAACAAGGCGAGTCTCCCCCCTAAAAATCTCAATTCAGTTTAAATCTTAATTTTTGCCCTTTTCAATTCCTTAGCTATAAACCTTATCTTTTGCCATAAACCCTTATCTTTACAATGTTAGCCTTTAGGAAAGGGTTGAGGGTGCCTAACACCTTCCCTCGACCTGATTATAATAACTTACCCCGATCTCTAAACTGCGTAGGGTTTCCTATTCGCCCTTCAGGATAGGTGGCGACTCTAAACCTTTAATTTTTAGGGCAGGTTGCTACAGCTGGCGACTCTGCTGGGAATAACTTAAAATGGTGAATTATTATGCTCCTATAGGTTTTGGCAGGGTTTAGGTTTTGGCGAATTTTTTAGGGTTTGGCTAATTCGCCATTCTAGGGTTTATGGTTTTTAATAAATATTTAAATTTTTATTCATATATTTATTTGCAATTTCCAGGGTTTATGGTTTTTATATAAATATTTAAATTGTTTAATTTTATTTATTTATTTATTTACAATTTATTTTGTTTATAGAAATTTTAATTAAATATTTGATTATTTGAATATTTGTTATTTTTATTGCATTTTTGGGTTGTATATAAATTGCTGTCAAACCTAAGCGTGGGAATTATATTTAAGACCAGAGGGGAAATACATCGCCTACGAGTCTTATTATAATTCCACTCAGAGTGGGTTAAATATCCGGAAAGGTCTGATACGAGGCTTGACCTTGTTGAGGGCTGGACTTGGTATTTGGCTGATCTCTCTGGGAACCTACCCCTAAAATTTGAACCTCATGGATAAAATGAGTTGTTCTAAAATCCAAAGAGACAACAAGTCTCGGCGGCTACGAACGATCCCATGAGACCTTCTAGAACATACCAATGGGAAGGGTAGGCACCCTAAGCCGTTACGTCGAACCTATGAACCTAGGGCTTATGTGCTTACGTGCTTACGTGCTTATTATATATATGCAATTTATATACTGCGGATGTCTTGCAATTTTATTTTTGCAGGTGTTCCTACATGTTCCCTGGTCTGCAGGGACCCCATTTCTAAGACCATATCCTTCCCACGAAGGACACCTCCATTTACGCACGTTGATTGGCTTCTCGATAGCCATGAGACTTAGTGACTGTCATGAATAGTCACCCCGTGCTTGCGTCTACGCATTCCCTAGCCTATAGGGATTCTATTTATAAAATCGCATCCTTCGTACGAAGGACAATCCTCATTAACACACGTCGATTGGCCTCTCGATGGCCATGCGATCTAGTGACTGTCTTGAACGGTCACCTCGTGCCTACATCTACGCATTCCCTAGCCTATAGGGATTCTAACTCCAAAAAAACATATCCTTCATACGAAGGACATCTTTGTTAGCATACGTCAATTGGCCTCTCGATGGCCATGTGATTCGGTGACTATCTTGAACAGTCACCCAGTGCTTACTCCTACGTACTCCCTAGCCTATAGGGATTTTCTTTACATCCATGTGTTTTCACAATAACGCGTCCTTCCCCGAAGGACAACCTCATTAGCATGCGTTCGATTGGCCTCTCGATGGCTATGAGATCTAGTGACTGTCCTGAACGGTCACTCCATGTTTGTTTCCGCGCACTTGTAGGGTTTTGGATTACCATCTATACATCTTTCATCCCTAGCCTGTAGGGATTTCACTTCATCCAATATCGTCCTTACATAGGTTGTGTTCCGCATAGAGAACCTTCCCACCAAGGACAACTTCAATGGTACACGTTGATTGGCCTCTCGATGTCCATGAGACTTGGTGACTGTCTGGAACGGTCACCGGCCGCTACCTTTTGCATGTTCCCTAATCTAAGGGATTTCCCTTAGCGTGTCATAACATTTATCCTGCAAAGATTCCACGAGGGTCTAATGTCACCTCTAAGGCCATCCTTAGGATTACGTGTCACCCTTCTGCATTGCATACAAGGAGTTATGATACAAGGAGTCTTTCGCATACGCATGCATTTGCATTTTCATGCAATCATACATTTACATTCACATTTTCGCCCGCATCCACACTTACCGTGCTAGCCGATTTCCTGAGACTCGCAAAGAAAAAGGATCGTAGACTATGGAGAAAGGAGGATAAATCATGGGGAATAAGCTTTTAAAAAAAACAAGGGATGTCTTTCACCATGCCAGTCGCATGTCTATGCCTTGTCATAACAGGATTATAAATACAATAAAGGTTGTCATCGAGCAAGGACTAGTTCAACAAAGAGTTCCCTCATAGATACACTCAAGGTGTATCTAGTCATAAAGGGGTTCATCTTAGAACATATCAAACTTACGAGGACGCTCTACGATAACTTGGGGGGCAAGGATTAGTCCAACCGGGGCAAGATCCTAAACAAAGATGCATAACTACGATGGAGGGAATGTGACATAGGTTAACTCCTCACTAAGGGGCAAGAGGGGTCATAGGTGCTCCCTATCAATTTACAAACTTTGGAGGTTGCCAATGGTGTGATACTATCCTTAGGAAAAGCAAAAGAGGTTCAGTCAAAGGAAACTCATGAAGTTCCGATACGACTAAAACCCACCGCTTACACTTTATTCCCGACAGGTTTGACATGTCTAAGGAGAATTCGAGGTTATCCTTCACTTCCACAAGTTCATCAACTAAGGAGTGAAACAAGGTCAATGGATCTATAAAGGATATTGTCCTTAGGATTAATAGGTGTTTATCATGCTCAGAATTTCAACCCCTACGAGCGCTAAGTGTTACTCAGGATAAAAATTGTACCTTCGGATTAGCAATTCTGATGGGATGACCATGCAGGTTTTGGAATCAATTCATTCGCTCACTACTACGACTTTCCAGTCGCACACTTCTATTTTTAGGGTTATTAACAAACTTAAGGGAGAATGACGAATGCAAATAACTAAGTCTCGCTAAACGTATGCTTTCAAGGTAAGACCGAGCCGAAGATGTACAGGCATTATTTCAATTCCCAAACAGTGGAGAAATAAGGATGCTAACCCCTCGTTACCCCCTCGAGCCAGGAGTTGGAGTTTGTTTCTACTTTTCAAAAAAAACCTTGATTTTAACCAGGGGCAGGGTAGATTTCAATTAATTCAATGGCGTATTTTGGTTGTCAAGAGAATCATTCAATGGAGCAAAGGTTCAAGCATAAGATCAAGCAAAGCAAAGGTTCAAGCATATCTTCTTCCTCGCATTCATCCAATGTTGAGGAAGCAATGGAGATGACATTCACAACAATCTTCTTCCTCAATACATCATTCAAGATCGAGGAAGTATCAAAGGCGAAGCTTTCAAAATCAGCATGGCAGTCACAACAGTCAAATATCCAAGGATCAATATTTCCAAAGGAGCATTAAAAAAAACAAAGGAGAAAAGCGCCCACTAAGTCAAAACGAAAAAATGACTTAGGCAAAAATTAGGGCACCCCGATGGATCAAACTCAAAAGAGTTGGTTCATGCAAAAACAAGGGATAAAAACAAAGGCGAAATACAAAGGATAATCTTGTGACTGCCACATCATCAAAGCTTCTCATAAACGCTTGGATCTTTACAACATTTCTCATCAATGCTTGGATCTTTACTAAAAGCTTCTGCTCAACATTAAAACCAAAGCGATTCTCTTGCAAACAAAGCACATCCATTGGATTAGGCGAATCTTTAGGATCTGGAGAACATCAAGGAGAAAGGGGTGGGATAAATAAATTTTGAGCCTTATATCCATTGTTTCTTAAAACATGAACCGGGCCAAGTTACAACATTCAAAAGTCCTAATTGAGGCAAGGTTAACTACGAAAGCATATTAAGCAGGATTTTGTTATACTGACTCCTAAGTTTGTTAAAACTATTTCTAATCAACTATGCTTCTTCAAGCATTCACGTCTCATCATCTAGTCCTAATTCATAACGGACTTCGATTTCAAAACTTGCACGCATCGCATTGGAGTTACTTCTCAAAAGGTACAACGTCATCTACAAGTATGCACTTAGCATCGAGGAGACCTCGAAATTGGTTTAATCAAAGGCGATCTTTCTAATAAAGACTCTGGAATGAGGGGAATCACATCTAGGGGTTTCCCCTTAACAGGGGCAAAAACTCGAGGGTCGCAGGGGCATACGAGCAAAAATCCTATTAACTGGGGGGCATTCTTCCTAAGGTTCAATCGACCTGGGGCACATCTCGAAGCAACAGAAGTCAGGGGCATGTCAAATATGGGAAGAATTCAAATTCAAAGGATAGAACACCATGGATAACCCTCCATATCCTGGAGATCAAGAGCATACCCTGCAATCTAAAAACCAAAATTTGAATGAGTATTAATGAAATTTAAAAAAACTGAAACAAATGCATATGCTTAATAATATATAAGAAAGAAACTTACGAGTTTCCAACAGGTCTAATAACCCATCTTCCGTCCTGCTTCTCATGTTTATACTCCATCGCAACCACATCCACGTCCTCAATGTCCTCCTCCTCCTCCTGGCCGGACAATATATGATCATCATGCTCCTGATGGTGATAGGATGTCGAGGATCCATGTGGGGAATGTGAATTGCCTGAGCCCATGGAGTGGTGGGATGACGAGGGTCGACGTGGAGGATGTGGGATGCGAGATACCTCTGGCTGATGGGATGATGAGGGTCCAGGTGGGGGATATGGGATGCTAGAACCCCCAAGCTGCATGTCGGGTATCAAAAATCCTGGTGGAGCATTCTGTGAAGCGAGTAATGAAGTGTAATATCTATGAGATGGATCAGTGCTCATAGATTGAGGCATAGTAGGCATATTCTGCTGAGGTGTAGTCTGCTGAGCCCCTTGACTAGACTGAGTTTGATGAGGTGTAATCTGTTGAGCCCCCTGACTAGACTGAGGCAAAGGGCAATACATAGGATTTGAGGGAACCTCAACTACACGTATCCTCGTGCGATGAACTTTCTTAGCACTCTTACCTTTATCCTCAAGACGTGGAGGCATTTTACCTAATTAAAAGAAAAAAAATGATTATAACATATTTAATAAAAAAATGCATCATTAAGATAAACAATATGTATATTTAGTTTGAACATATTAAAGGACAACAAAAAGGCCAGAGATAACAATATGTTTATATAGTACTATTCCAAAATTATTTAGAGATGGGCCAGAGATGAAAATACTCATATAACATAAAGGCCATAAATACCTCTTCTCATTTAACCTTCTCTCTAGTATTTTCCTTGAAAGAAAAAAACAAATCCATTTCATTTTCATCCTAATGTCTCTTCCCATTTTCTTTTTATTTCTTATACCATCACTGTTCTTCAAGCTTTCACATTCAACCACATTTCTTGTAGATGGATATTTAGAGTGGAAGAACCCTACTGTTTCTAATCGGATAGTGTCAGGAAGGTCTTACTCTCAGCCTAGAAGCAAGTGTTGTTCTAAGAATGTTTGGTCTAATAATATTATCTCTGTTGCTGATTAAAAAAAAACATTGACAATGTTCATGTTTAGAAATGAACAAGAGTTTAAGGAATTGCGTCAATAGCATATTTAGTTTTTGGTGGATTGTTTTGTTAACCTCACCCCAGCCCACAAGCATATCATGCATTTGATCTTCATTTTCAGATCTTATCTCATTTAATATGAAACTCTTAACAGATACTGAATATTCACAATCAAATTTCAGGAAATTGATAAAGACAGTTTCATCTATATTGCATAATCCTCAAAATTATTTTAAGCAAAAAAGCATAGAAAATACAGAAATGAACATTCATACCCTTAGCTAAATTCGTGAAAGAGATGCCAACTTTTTTACTTCTCGGTATCTATATCAAGAGCTATCTGGTCTCTTCACAAACAAAGTTGAAGAACACAACCAAAGAGTAGTTAAGCAACTGGAAGAGAAAAGCTGCCAGCAAAAAACCAAAGCAGTAAATCTTGCGTTAATCATATACAGGAATTTAGTAAGAAATTAACATATATAATATAGTTATTAACCTTAATATTACAATCTATCTTCTCCTCTACTGCTGTATCTGGGTGGAAGACATGAGTGCTTTGATGAATTCAGCAAAATAAATAACATAAAAAGGAGTAATTATATTAAGAAAACTAAAGTATAATACCCGATATGCAAATAAATTTTGCCGTTGACTATCCTTGAAGATTGCTAATTTAAATTCTTCCTACAAATAAAGAATACACATAATCATATTCATAATCTTAATCAAACAAATTAACCAAAATGCTGATAGAAAAACCCTATAAAGAATTTCAATACATAATGTTAATAATAGTACCTTGTTTATGTTTCCATCAGCTTCAATTGAATTAGAGATCTTCTTAAAAAGCTCTGTTAATGCTTGAACTCGGCAGCTGATTAAAAAACAACAACCAAACAAATCTAAAATTCAATTACACAAAATAAAATACAGTTAAACTATTTTCATATAAGCTACAATTGGTTTTCACAAACTATCCTAAAGAGATTATGAAAATATATTGCAACAGCTTATGGCCCTTCCATAAGTTGTAATCTATAGATTGCAACAGCTTAGGCAAATAGATGAAATCAAATAAGTGAAATCAAACAAACCCTAAAATTAAGTGCAATAGCTTACATTAATTTGTGTAATGCTTTGAAATTGAGAAGTTGTTGTTGAGCGAAGGCGGTGATAGACAAATCTAACAAGGCACTACAAGTTGTTTTATTGTGTTGATTTATAGAAAAAGTGGAATTAAGATGAACTTAAGACAATAATTTTTAGGGAAAAAGAGAGAATGATATTTGCGGTGGTTTGATGGTAAGTACCGAAGACAGTGGTGTTGGGGTGAAGACGATGGTGGTGTTGGGGGTGAAGAGGATGGGTTTTAGTGTTTTTTGGGTGAGTATTAAATATGGGAAATGAAAATGAAAAATTATTATTGAAGAAAATTTGCGAGGTGAAAAACACCCAGCAAATATTTTTGACGTTGATACTTGCGGCCTGCTTATCACCCCGCAACCTCCGTGTCTAACACATGTCCCCACTAATTTGTACCATCATTAATTTCCAGATTTATTTCCCCCCCCCCCCCAATTTTACTAGAAAACTTGCGTAGTGGTAACCACCCCGCAATAAAAAGAGCCATTGCACGTTGCGAAGTGCGCTCCACCCCGCAACCTATGTGTCTGACAAAGCACCCCTGTTACTCTGTTCCATCATTAATTACCAGATTTATTTTTTTCCAAAATTTTTAAAAAAACTTGAGAAGTGGTCCTTATCCCGCAACACATAAAGGCCTTGAGACTTGCGGGGTGTTTTGCACTTCACAACTTTTGTGTCAGTAAAATCAACAGACGGTCACCTGCCACCCTGACTTTTTAATAAATGTAATTTTTTATTTTCCATTAATTTTTTTAAAACATTGTTGCGAGGTGATTAACACCCTATAACGTTTTTTCCCAAAATTTCAAACTTCCTTCCCTCTGTTGCGAGATGGAAAAACACTTATATATATATATATATATATATATATATATATATATATATATATATATATATATATATGGGTTGAGAGGTGGTTTGCACCCAATAACTGCAATAATTTACAAGATGTATGTCACCTGGAAAAATTAACACAGGTAATCAACAATTTTCTTGTAGTGTAAAACCATGAATATAATTGAATGATTATTAACCGGTTTAATTATTAATGGTTTCGTTATCCATTCATATAATCCGGATATAATTACATGGTTATTAACCGGTTAAATTATTTTGAATTCGGTTATAATTCGGTTATTATCCAAATCCAAATATTTTAGTTGTCAAAATAAATAACTTTATTTGAAAGAAAATAAAATCGGAAAAAATAATTTTTAAAACTGAATCTTTTTAAAAAAACCGGTTATATAATCATAACCAAATTTATAACCGGTTATATAACCAATTTTGTTTAAAATGTGGTTATGGTTATAAATCCAAACCATTTAAATGGTTTTAAAATGATTATGGTTTAATTTTTGAAAATAACTAACCATGCACACCTCTAAAAATTATGTATGTTTAGACTCGGGTCATGAGCTGAAGAACTCGAGGCTAGGTTATAGTCCTATTAGGAGGCGATGACTTTCTTTTTCATCCTTATGCCGAGAGGTGATCCTTTTTAAGAATTAGTCAATTGTTATCGTGCTAGCTTAAATCTGATTTTCATTCCAATTATCTTCTAGCTGCAATGTTTGTAAGTATTAATATTGTGGATAGAAGAATCAAATTACTCATGGGTGGTTCGGTTTCACTTTATTACAAGACATTTGACATTTACTAGTGGCAAAAATCCATTGGTAAACTTCAAGAAACTGTTGGTAAAGGTGAAAAAACTTATACCAACATACATTTGTTTCCGTTAACTATAATTTCCTATTCCAACAACAATTTTTTCGTCCCAATATCTTATACCAACATTAATTTTTAAGGGTTGGACAAATTTTTGAAGCTATGGCAACGATTAATAACACTATTTAATAACTTTATCCACCACGTGTTTCTGTTGGTATATGCCGAAATTAACCGTTGGTATGTCTATGATTAATATTTTTTAATAATCAAATTTTGACAATAACTTCTATATACACCTGTGTCGCGGGGAAAAATCGTTGTCCTTTTTCGGGATGAGACACCTGATGCCTTCTTTGGGCTCGAGTGCTCAAAAAAATGATTTTTCTTTTGTACCGACCAAACTTTTTATTGTTTCCAAAGTAGGAAAAGGAAAAAAGCTGCAATAACCTTAAAAGTGGGGGAGAGATCTTGGGTAAGAGGGTTGGTTATACGAAGGGAAGGTATTAGCACCCAACGTATCTATAGTACTCTATAGGTTTCTTTGTTTTGTTTTTCATTCCATGTTATTGAGAGGTTCTTGTGAGAAAGAGGTGGGACCTAAGGTGTTTGTTTGATTATGCTCGCAAAGATCATCGCGATCCTCTGCATACATATCCCTTAGAGGGAATCAGAGCATCTGTAGCTCGGGGTCTACGGGTGCTAAGGTTTGAATGGTTTGAGGGAGAAGTTTTGCTCGCCAAGGAATAAGACCTTGTGCCTACGTATTCTCAAAGGGATGTTGAGAAAGTCAGAGCAATCGTAGTTCCCACTTATGCTAGTGGAAGCAAAGGATAAGAGACAAATGTCATCTAAATGTTCGATGTATCTAATCTATATCATCACATACATCTGTTTGATTTTTGTTTGAAAATCTTTTCATTATAAGCCCTGGGCTGTGCCACTTATGGCGCTTAGAATGATAAAGATGTTTTTTTTTTTGTTTAACCAGCCTTGTGGCAAAAACTTTCAATGAAGTCAGCCTTGTGACAAAAAGTTTTGATTAATCAGCCAGCCTTGTGGCAAAAGTTTCAATGAAGTCAGCCTTGTGACAAAAAATTTGATTAATCAGCCAGTATGGTGGCAAAACGGTTTGATTGATTAGCCAGCCTTGTGGCAAAAAGAAGTCTGATTGATTAGCCAGCCTTGTGGCAAAAAAGTTTGATTGATTAGCCAGCCTTGTGGCAAAAAAGTTTGATAAATTTGATTGATTGATTGATTAATTGTTTGTGATGATATAGATGAGATACTCCTATCATAGAGATGATAAATGTCTAATCTCCTAGGGTATTTGATTTGGATATTGGGGATGCTTATAAGAAGCCCGTGGGTCCTTGTACGAAGCCCAAGAGGAGGCTGTCCGAGGGTCCTTGCATTGTAAGCCCAAGAGGAGGCTATGGGAGGGACAATCCAGGGTCCTTGCATTGTAAGCCCAAGAGGAGGCTATGGGAGGGTCACTCGTTTGTACAAAGCCCAAGGGGAGGCATGGTATAGTTGGTTTGAGCTCTTAGAGCGATTTCACCGGGAAACCATACTCTATGTCCTAACCTAAACTAGGGAGATTCTTTGCACGAAGCCCAATAGGAGGCTATGGGGAACCTAGTGTTGTACTAAGTTGAACAAGCATATATAACACAATCACAAGTATGAACAAGTACGAACAAACATGAACAAGTACATGTGTGAATACAAGATTACACTCAAAGATGTTTTTGATTCATGGCAAACTCAAATAAGCATTCAAACAACAAGACGGAAGCAGAAAACTTAAAGAAAAGCAAGCATTGATCACTCATAGGTCAACCCATTATGTTTACATGTTTAAAGGTTGACTCAACACAAGCAAAACAAGAAGAATGCAGAAAAGCAGCAGTTAGGTCGACCTACCATCAACCCAGGTCGACCTAAAATGGAGAAAAATTCATATACTCCTGCTAGGTCGACCCACACATCATTTAGGTCGACCTAAATTGATGAATTCCACATACCAGCCTGTTAGGTCGACCTACACATCAACTAGGTCGACCTAATCTGTGAAAATGTCCCCAGAATGCATCAGAAGAGGATTCTGGTCGACCTACTCCTTCAACAGGTCGACCTAACTGGGAGCAAAATTCTGCAAGCTCTGTTAGGTCGACCTAAGCACTACAAGTGGTCGACCTAATTGATCAAGAAAGTTCAAAAATCAGTTTTTCTTGGTTCTAACTGTTATGCAATCATATATATTGTGCAAGGGTAATTATTCCCAGAGTACCAACGACTGAAAGATACACAAACGCTTCTCATCTTCGTTCTTCATCATCTCCAACACAATTACACATAATCATTCTTGCGTTGCGGGTTAGTGATGAGTTCGATAACGTCCATGGAACGGAATTGAAGATTCCTAGTGGGTGAAGGTTTGTGGGGTTTGTTGGTGAATAAAATCTGCGGTTTTTGTCCTCCACGACGGGTGGTTCTTGGGGGTTTTTATCAAGAGGCGTTCATTGAGGATTCAGCTGAGTGTAACGATTGAGGAACGGGGAGTTCAAGGAATCAAGACACTGCAGAAGGGAATCGAAGTGAAGCTCTTGGATAACCTTGATCTTGCTCAAGATTAAGGGGGAAGAAGATTCAAAGGATCGACATAATTGGTTTATTGTTTATCGCTTTGTTATCTTCTTTGTATATACTACTTTCAACATTAATGAAAGATTACCCAATTTCAATTTGGAATTGGGGGCAGACGTAGTCGTAGCGAGGACGATCGACGAACTGCCTAAACAAATATCGTGTTCTTGTCGCTTTTACTTTTTCATTTACATTCTGTTCATAATTGGTATAATTGCTAAATTGATCAATGATTCAAGTGTTAAAATTGTGAATTAAAAGTTCTGCATAAACATCACAATTCACCACATCTTGAATTAGCATCAATTTGAATATTGTCACCAAGTGTTTGTCTATTTGTTTAATTCACCTTACTGCATTGTAAATCAAAGTATGTCAATCTAGAAGTTAATTGATTTTCAGTTGTGACAAGTATTGATTCGATAGCATATCTCCTTATCCGGAATTTCGAATATCTTGTGGTTTTGTAACACATATAACCCTTTGCAATAGCGGTCCGGAATAGACGCAAGTCGATTCAGAACCGCTTTCGCTATAGTCTGTAAAAATCCCGGAAAAACTGTGTTGGATCTATTCACCCCCCCTCTAGATCCTTAGGCCAGCGTCTAACAAGTGGCATCAAGAGCTCTGGTTTATTCAGTGCTACGTGAAACACTTATTGGAAAGATGGCTTCCGGACCTAAAGGGGCTCATAATAGAGCTCCAGTTTTCAACGGCGAAAACTACGGCTATTGGAAGGATTGTATGTGTGTCCATATCAATGCAATTGATAGGAACATCTGGACAGCTATTGTCAATGGTCCATTCCAGATCACCATGACAAATGCAGCTGGTGCAGTTGTTCCAAAACCAGAAGATACTTGGAATGCTGAAGATGAAAAGAAATATGCATACGATTGGAAAGCGAGAAACATTCTAATCTCAGCTCTAGGAGTTGATGAATACTATCGCGTTTCCCATTGTAGATCAGCTAAAGCTATGTGGGACACATTGCAAGTTGCCCACGAGGGAACGGATGATGTCAAACTAGCTAGGATCAATACGCTAACTCAAGAGTTCGAACTTTTTCACATGGAAGATGGTGAAACCATCGAAAGTATGCAGAAAAGATTCGTTCACCTGAAAAATCGACTAAATTCTCTTGATAGACCTGTTTCCAATGCAGTTGCTACTAACAAAATCTTAAGGTGTTTGAACAGGGAATGGCAACCCAAAGTTACAGCAATTAAGGAAGCAAATGATCTCAACACTTTAGACATTACCACTCTTTTTGGTAAACTAGAGGAACATGAACAGCATCTTAAATGCCTTGACATGCATGAGAAGAGGACAAAGAAAGAAAAGAACATGGAGAAAGAGGTAGAGAAGAAGTCAATAGCTCTAAAAGCTTCGAGCTCCAAGACCTCAAAACGAGAGCCAAAGGATAGTGACACAAGTGATGACGAAGACTCCGATGATGAGGAAATGGGACTGTTTGTGCGAAGATACAACAAATATCTAAAGAAAAATGGAGCAAAACATTCCGACAAAGGCTTGATCAACTATAGAAAGCAATCAAACATGTTCAAACAAGATGACGACAACAAAGGAAAGATCAAAGGTCTTTGCTTCAATTGTGGGAAAGCCGGTCACTACAAACCGGATTGTCCATATCTTAAGAAAGAAAAGGAGAAGAACCAAAGCAAAGGTCATAACAAATCTAAAAGAGCTTACATAGCATGGGAAAGTGATTCATCTAGTGAAAGCTCATCAAGCGATGAAGAAGAATCAGCAAACCTATGTTTCATGGCTCATCAAAACAAGAAAAAGAAAACTGTAAGTCATCTTAAACCTGAACTCGTAGATAAGGTATCTCATTCTCAACTAAAACTTGCTTTTGAAGAATTACATAGAGATGCAATTAAAGCTTTCAAACTTTTGGCCTCAAATAAGAAAATATTTTCATATGTTGAATCAAAAATTGAGAAAACCGAAAAGGATATGGAAGCTTTAAAACAATCTATGCTAGACATTCAAAAGGATAAAGTTGAAATAGATCCCACATCATGGTTTGGTTGTGAGACATGTCACATTTGGCAAAAAGAAGTGAGAGATCTAAAAGCCAAGTTAGACAAGGCTCTACAACCAAAAGTGACTTTTGCGGTTGATCCAAACAAGTTCAAAAGATCGTATACTCCTTTATATAGTAAATACACTTTTGTACCAAAAGTATCAACTAGCAAAACTCCATATTCTCATCATATTACCTGTCATTATTGTTGCAAAAAGGGACATACCATTGAAAAATGCAAATTTAGGAGAATTTTAGTTCCTAAAGGAGTATTTCAATGGTTGCCTAAGTGCAACAAATTGTGTACTCACTACCAAGGACCCAATGAAAATTGGGGACCTCCCTCCTTAAATTAATCCTGCAGGAAAAGTGTCTTGACATTGCCGAAAGGTTGTGGTTCCTTGATAGTGGATGTTCAAGACACATGACTGGAGACCTATCTCTTTTCGTTGAGTTTCAAGTAAAGAAAAAGGGGTATGTCACCTATGGAGATAACAATCGGGGAGCCATACTTGGTAAAGGAAGTGTAGGTAACCCTTCTACCACTACTATAACTGATGTGCTGCTAGTAGAAGGTCTTAAACATAATATTTTAAGTATAAGTCAATTGTGCGACAAAGATTTCAAAATAATGTTTACAAATTCTGGATGCACAATAGAACATACTAAGAAAAGAGACATTATGTTTAAGGGCTTAAGAGTAAACAACATCTACATGTTAAACTTGGATGAGGTATCTAAGTCTAGTACCAAGTGTCTAGTTGCTCTAGGCGATGACTCATGGCTTTGGCATAGACGTCTCGCCCACATAAATTTTGACTTACTTAATAAAGTTGTCTCAAAAGATTTAGTAATCGGCTTACCTAAGATGAAGTTTTCAAAAGATCATCTATGTGATGCGTGTCAAAAGGGAAAGCAAACAAAAATCTCTTTTAAATCAAAGAATGTGGTCTCAACATCACGCCCTCTTGAACTACTACACATGGATCTCTTTGGCCCTTCAAGGACTAAAAGCATAGGTGGAAACACCTATGGTTTTGTCATTGTCGATGATTACTCGAGATTTTGTTGGACAATCTTTCTACCTAGTAAGGATCAAACTTTTCCAGCTTTCACACAATTTGCAAGATTATGTCAAAACAAAATGAACAACAAAATAGTTGCAATTCGAAGTGATCACGGTGGAGAGTTTGAAAACATTCCTTTTGAAAAATACTGTGATAAACATGGAATTGAGCATAACTTTTCAGCTCCTAGAACACCTCAACAAAACGGAGTAGTTGAACGTAAAAATCGGGTTCTAGAGGAGCTGGCAAGAACAATGCTGAATGAGGGTAATCTACCAAAGTATTTCTGGGCTGACGCGATTAGTACGGCATGTTATGTTTTGAATAGGATAACAATACGTCCTATACTGAACAAAACTCCCTATGAATTACTAAAAGGTAGAAAACCAAATGTATCTCATCTCCATGTATTCGGTTGCAAGTGTTTTGTTTTGAACAATGGTAAGGATAATCTTGGCAAATTCGATGCTAAAGCTGATGAGGGCATATTCCTTGGTTACTCACAATCTAGCAAAGCATATCGAATATATAATAAGAGATTACTTATAGTAGAAGAGTCAGTACACGTTTCTTTTGATGAATCTTATGCAAAATATGTCGAGAAAGGTCTTTCATTTAATGATGCAGGTCCATCCACTGAAGACATTGTCAAGGATAAGGAAGATGAGGATGAAAGTATTGTAAAGAAAGATGCTGAGAGAGAGAAAGATGAGTCTCACAATGAAAATGAAAAAGAAAGCATCTCAAACAATGAAGAACTTCCCAAAGCCTGGACAAACGTGAAAGACCATCCAATTGACAATATAATAGGAGACATCTCAAGGGGCGTTACAACACGCTCAAAGATAAGTAACTTCTGTCATCATTTTGCTTTTGTTTCACAAGTTGAGCCGAAAAACGCTAAGGATGCATTACTTGATGAGCATTGGCTAATGGCCATGCAAGAAGAATTAAACCAATTTAAACGGAATGATGTTTGGGACTTAGTCCCTCATCCGGGAGATCATCAAGTAATAGGCACTAGATGGGTTTTTCGTAACAAACTTGATGAAAACGGTGTTATTACTAGAAACAAAGCTAGATTAGTTGCCCAAGGTTATAATCAAGAGGAAGGTATTGATTATGAAGAGACATACGCTCCTGTAGCACGTCTCGAAGCTATTCGCCTCTTACTTGCTTATGCTTGTTCTAAAGACTTCAAACTATTCCAAATGGATGTTAAGAGTGCCTTTCTAAATGGCTATATTAATGAAGAAGTCTATGTTGCTCAGCCTCCCGGCTTTGAAAATTACATGTATCCAACTCATGTCTATAAGCTGAAACGTGCTCTATACGGTCTTAAACAAGCCCCTCGGGCTTGGTATGAACGTTTGAGCAAATTTCTCCTTAGTCAAGGGTACTCTAGAGGTAAAGTTGACACTACTCTCTTTATTAAAAGAAAAGATGAGGATATTCTCTTAGTCCAAATTTATGTAGATGATATTATATTTGGGTCGACTAATGCAAAACTTGTCAAAGACTTTTCTAAGCTTATGCAGAGTGAATTTGAGATGAGTCTCATGGGTGAGCTAAATTTCTTCCTTGGCCTACAAATCAAGCAACTCAGTCATGGAACGTTTGTGAATCAAACTAAATATTGTACGGAGCTGCTCAAAAGATTTGGAATGAGTGAAGCAAAGGAAATTGACACACCTATGGCAACAAATACAAATCTAGACAAAGATGAGAAAGGTAAAGAGGTTGATGTGAAATTATACCGAGGAATGATAGGTTCACTATTGTATCTTACTTCCTCAAGACCAGACATTATGTTTAGTGTGTGTATGTGTGCAAGATATCAATCTTGCCCAAAAGAATCTCACTTGAAAGCCGTCAAAAGAATTCTGCGATACTTACGTGGAACTACTACATATGGCCTATGGTATCCAAAAGGAAATGAGTGTCATTTGGTAGGATTCTCCGATTCAGATTTTGCCGGCTGCAAATCCGATAGAAAAAGCACTAGTGGAACGTGTCATCTATTCTCAAACTCATTGATAAGTTGGCATAGTAAGAAACAAGTATCGGTTGCATTATCCACTGCTGAGGCAGAATATGTAGCTGCTGGAAGCTGCTGTGCACAAATATTATGGCTCAAGCAACAACTTCTTGACTTTGGTATCAAGCTTGATCGCATACCTATCATGTGCGACAACACAAGCGCCATAAACTTGAGTAAAAATCCTGTCTTACACTCACGTACCAAACATATTGAAATAAGGCATCACTTTCTACGAGATCATGTAGAGAAAGGAGACGTTACTTTTGAACATGTAGAAAGCAAGAAGCAACTAGCTGACATCTTCACCAAACCTCTAGCAACGGAGCAATACTTCAACATTCGTAGGGAATTAGGGATACTCGATATCTCTAATTTGGGCTAATTACGTTTGTTTTCTCTTAATATTATTTCTTTACTTTATGTATATATATATCTTTCTTGCTAACATTTTTCTTAGCATAAAGGTAGTTCATCATCAAGCCAGGCGTCATATTGAAAAAGCGGTAACGTAATCGTCGTTCACTTCCAAAAATAATATTGATACTATAATATGCTATCAATTAACACGCCTATAGTGACTTCATGCATAAAAACTGTTCTTGCTCACATATGTGTCTCATGCTATCATTAACTACCTTTTATCTACTATACTGTACATGCTGGCATTGTTATCTATGGTCCTCCTGTTACTCTTCTATTCTCCTGTTTTCTCTTTTTGATGTTGACAAAGGGGGAGATAGATGCTGGATGTACGGGGGAGCTTTGTTGAGAGATTGCCCTGTTGAGAGATAGATGCTGGATGTACGGGGGAGCTCTGTTGAGTCTTTATCATTTACTTCCAAAGCTTAGACGAATGGTTTGCCATCATCAAAAAGGGGGAGTATGTGAATACAAGATTACACTCAAAGATGTTTTTGATTCATGGCAAACTCAAATAAGCATTCAAACAACAAGACGGAAGCAGAAAACTTAAAGAAAAGCAAGCATTGATCACTCATAGGTCAACCCATTATGTTTACATGTTTAAAGGTTGACTCAACACAAGCAAAACAAGAAGAATGCAGAAAAGCAGCAGTTAGGTCGACCTACCATCAACCCAGGTCGACCTAAAATGGAGAAAAATTCATATACTCCTGCTAGGTCGACCCACACATCATTTAGGTCGACCTAAATTGATGAATTCCACATACCAGCCTGTTAGGTCGACCTACACATCAACTAGGTCGACCTAATCTGTGAAAATGTCCCCAGAATGCATCAGAAGAGGATTCTGGTCGACCTACTCCTTCAACAGGTCGACCTAACTGGGAGCAAAATTCTGCAAGCTCTGTTAGGTCCACCTAAGCACTACAAGTGGTCGACCTAATTGATCAAGAAAGTTCAAAAATCAGTTTTTCTTGGTTCTAACTGTTATGCAATCATATATATTGTGCAAGGGTAATTATTCCCAGAGTACCAACGACTGAAAGATACACAAACGCTTCTCATCTTCGTTCTTCATCATCTCCAACACAATTACACATAATCATTCTTGCGTTGCGGGTTAGTGATGAGTTCGATAACGTCCATGGAACGGAATTGAAGATTCCTAGTGGGTGAAGGTTTGTGGGGTTTGTTGGTGAATAAAATCTGCGGGTTTTGTCCTCCACGACGGGTGGTTCTTGGGGGTTTTTATCAAGAGGCGTTCATTGAGGATTCAGCTGAGTGTAACGATTGAGGAACGGGGAGTTCAAGGAATCAAGACACTGCAGAAGGGAATCGAAGTGAAGCTCTTGGATAACCTTGATCTTGCTCAAGATTAAGGGGGAAGAAGATTCAAAGGATCGACATAATTGGTTTATCGTTTATCGCTTTGTTATCTTCTTTGTATATACTACTTTCAACATTAATGAAAGATTACCCAATTTCAATTTGGAATTGGGGGCAGACGTAGTCGTAGCGAGGACGATCGACGAACTGCCTAAACAAATATCGTGTTCTTGTCGCTTTTACTTTTTCATTTACATTCTGTTCATAATTGGTATAATTGCTAAATTGATCAATGATTCAAGTGTTAAAATTGTGAATTAAAAGTTCTGCATAAACATCACAATTCACCACATCTTGAATTAGCATCAATTTGAATATTGTCACCAAGTGTTTGTCTATTTGTTTAATTCACCTTATTGCATTGTAAATCAAAGTTTGTCAATCTAGAAGTTAATTGATTTTCAGTTGTGACAAGTATTGATTCGATAGCATATCTCCTTATCCGGAATTTCGAATATCTTGTGGTTTTGTAACACATATAACCCTTTGCAGTAGCGGTCCGGAATAGACGCAAGTCGATTCAGAACCGCTTTCGCTATAGTCTGTAAAAATCCCGGAAAAACTGTGTTGGATCTATTCACCCCCCCTCTAGATCCTTAGGCCAGCGTCTAACAACATGAACAAATATGAACAGTTATATATATATGACAAGGTGCATGTATATAATGGAGTTTATGAAGGAAATATACCTGTAAGCATGATCCATTTGTATACACGGGGCTCGGGACTTATACTCGAGGAGAGGTCCACTTGAATTTATTCAAAGCTATGTAAACAGGTATTCACAAAAGGGCTTGGGACTTATACCTACATGGAGGCCCATGGTATTTTTGGGAAGATTTAAAGAAAACCTTCATTTTTGATTTGTTGTTCAAAGTTAAAAATCAAACTGATCGAGATATGTACAAAAAGGTGTACAATGAAATACCTAATTTCATGTACTGGAATGGGACTTATACCTATGTGGAGGCCCCTGGTATATTTACAAAACATGGTTGACTGTTTTATTAACAGACGCGAGGTTTCGTCGTTTTGAAAACTGTTTGAAAGTTTATTTTGAAAGAAGTTTATTTGTTTTGAAGACTGTATAAAAAGAAAAGTAATGGGACTTACACTCTCTAATATTCGAGAGGCCCCACTTCGTTTTGAAAATCAATTGATCAATTAAAAAGATTTAATCAATAGTTTCAAAAAGAAATGGTTTATCGTTTTTTGAAAAGAATCGCGATCGCTTGTTTTAAAATGGTTTGAATCAACTTAATTAATGTAAAAACAAATCTTTTGCTTAGTTAAGACCTAAGTGATTAAGGTTTGATCACAAAAATATTTACAAGTGATTAGGTTAAAATTTAAATGAAAAAAACAATTTTTAAAGTATTTAAAACACTTAAAAATGTATCATTTTAAACCTAATTAAAAACATATTAAATAAATCTTTTTTTGTGATTTTTTTTTATATTCATAAAATATATATATTAAATGAGAAGTGTGCAAAAAAAGAAGTGAAAATGAATTAATTTGATGTGTTAAATAATTAAATGAAGTTGTAAAAAAATGAAGAAAATAAGTGGTAAAAAAAATTGGGTTTTGTCTTCACAAGGGTTTGAACCCACGCCCTTATACTTACCAGCCAAAACAACAACCAACTGAGCTGCGCGTGCAGCTTGTTATTCACACGCGTCCATTCAATTATATTTTAAAACAAATATTTGAAAACTTTGAACAAAATCTGGCGCCAAGAACACACCCTAACTGGATTTTGAAATTCTTTGAAACTGAACCAAATTGATCAAGTGAAGGGTCTATCTTGCTCGGTTTTGGACGAGGAACATGATGGTAGCGTTTAATTTCATTTATTTTAACTCTAAGGCTATCAATTTTCTGATGAACACGAAGAACCCTAATATGACAAATCATTGTGAAATCGTGTATGATCATGATATGATGCAATTGATTGAGGGTTAATGATCCTCATAGGTGCAGAAACAAGATGGTATATCAATATCTCATTTATGATGCGTGCATGATAGAGTTTGAAGTTCATGAGCACTTACCTCAAAAACGGCCAAACTGAGAATTGAATTCGGCAAATGAGGAGTTCCAGTTGTTGTTTCTTGATCTGGATAGCTTCAATGGACCTTATGGAAGGTGTTTGAATGCCTGGAATGAATTGAAAACCTCTGGACCAGTTGGTGATGCTCGATCTGCAGTAGGACTCAAGTGAGGATCAAGCTTGATGATTTTGGTGTTTCAGATCATGGATGATGGTTGGAATAGTTCATATATGGTATATGGAATGTGTTTGGATGATTAGCTTGGACAGAATTGAGCCTGAATGAAAATTGGCATGATAAGTCTCATGTTATGCATATTTGAGAAGTGAGGTAGTGATTTTGAGTTTTAGGTGTTTTTGGGGTGTATGGATGGATCAGACAACTTTCAAATGATGTTTATGGGTTGTGGGAAGCATCATTTTGCTCAGAACTTGCAAGGGATGGAACTTGCACTTTCTCCTCTTTGAAACTCATGAAACTTGCAATTCAAGAAAGAAGAGAGAAAACCTATAATTGTGAGGTTTTGGTGTGAATTGAAGAGTGGAAATGACCTCTATTTATAGGCCATGAGTTCTGAATGCAGAGCCTTGCAACTTACTTCTTCTTTGGTGATTTGGCATTTGGAGATAAAGTGGAATCTTTACATTTAATGCAAATGGTTAAAGTAACTAAACCATGGTTATTTTGGCCAAGCTTCTTATCTCTTTCCCATCTGTCTCAAATCAGAAAATATCTTCCAATTATTGCCTCTATGTATCATTACTTGGTCCATTTGGCAATTTGGTTCATAACTTAGTGAAAATGGCATGAGATTTCAAGTGAAAAGTTCACTAATGTCAAAATTCAAAACCATGGCTACACTCCATATTTTTCCATGCTCTTGGACATTTTGGAAAGCTCATATTACACACTTCAAAACCCTAGTTGAAAGTTTCTTCAAGATCTTTAAGGAAGTGGGTGAAAAAGATCCATGAACTTTGAGAAAAATGAAGTTTTAAGTGAAATTTTCCAAAGATGCCAACTTTGAAGCTCCATAACTCTTAAATGGTTGATCTTATGGAAAAAATTTATATGTGTCAAAGTTGTTTATTGGATCAAAATCTACAACTTTCATGTTGGAAGTTTTTTTCAGTTTGTAGGTGAAATTTTGAGAAATTCCCTTCCAAAGTTTGGAAAAAACCATGAAAAACACTTAGAAAAATTTTCTAAGTATGAAAGTCAAACTTTTGACTTTTTGATTCTTGATTGATTTTCTTGATTTTTCTTGATCAAATGACTTCATATATCATATATTGATGATTCAAAACTTCAAAAGTCATGGTTGACCAAAATTCCCCAAAAGTCAATGGTGATCTTGTACAGTTGAATTTTTCAAACGAATCGCGTTTCTGGAGATTTCAAATGAAACAGGCTATCCTCATCAAATGAGTGGTATGAATGGATAATATTGAGGTATTGGAGGATATTGAATCATAGTTTGAGTTGTGACACCATGTCCTGATTAAAAAGGCAGTTGTTCAGTGAATTAGGTCAAAAACCCTAATTGTCGACCAGATGAAATTGATGACTGTGGATCTTGAATTGAGAGACAATTTCCATTGTATATTGTCATAGGGATTATTTGAGGATGATTGAAACCTTTGATTGACTTCCTGGGGATTTTTAGGGTTTCCCAAATGTGATCCCTGATTTTAGTCCCTGATAGTTCAAAACCCTAATTCTGATGATTTGATATTTCACGGTTGATCATTCCTTGTGTAAGAGATGTTCTGAGCCAATGGATTAGGTCAAAATGATGCACTTGGGGTCTTGATATCATGTCCCAAGTTATTAGGTCAAATCCTGAGCAAAAGTCAAAAGCATGCTGTCTTCAGTTAAAACCCTAATTTGGTTGATTCAAAGCTGTTGAGCTTGTTGAAGTGAATCTCTGAGGACCAAATGTTGATTGTTGATGAAGATAGTTCTTTTGAGATGAAGGGAGAATAAAACCCTAATTGATTGTTACTTGTACTGATGAGTGATTTCCTGATTAAATCCTGCTGAGTCACAACTAACAAACACAAGCTATGCAATTTGTTAGAGATGCAAATGATGCATATGTTAATGATATGAGGTGGTATCTTAGGTCAAAAATTGGGGTATGACAGATGCCCCTATTTAAGTTTCTTCAACCTGAGACATGAAGATTGAAAATCTTCGTTTTGATAAGGTGGAAGAGACTTAAATATCAGAAGACGCAAATTTTGGACCTAAGATACCAAAATTGCGAATGATGCAAGGATATCTTTACCGAGGGATATCAAAAACTGACTCCGCTGGGGGAAAGAGATTGGGAAGGATGTCTCAATCCGTTTTAGGAAGAGAATCCGTTTTTCGGGAAAGCAAGTGTATGCTTCACCAGGGAATGATAGCTTTTGTAAGAAAAGCTTACCTATCGACATTACCGACTATCTGCATGGGGATAGACTTGTTTAATAATGCGAAGGTGAAAAGGTATGAAGCTGTGTTACCGACTACCAGCATGGTGATAGACTTGACAAGGTAAAAAGAGTTTCAAAGGTTCGGTTAATATTACCGACTATCAGCATTGTGATAGACATGTTAAATAATATAACCAGAATAAAAGGTTACCGACTACCAGCCTTGTGATAGCGGTTTTGAAGACATGATCAATTATCAGCCAAGTGATAAAATGATTTTGGAGACTTTGCTAGGGAAATTACTGGTTATTCAGCCTTGTGAACAGTAATAAGGCCCTGATTGTCAAATGGTCTTCATGATTGATTTCCTTGAGAGGAAAAAGCTTTTGAAAGAGACATAAGCTGCTTAGATGATAAGGCTATTACTTATTGTCTGTTTTTCACGACTCTGTTTGGGGAATCGGAATTTGAATCTCTGGTAAAGACAAGGTTCTAACCAAGAATGAATTGGAAAGAACAGTCAAACAAGACTTTGTACCCAATGAGGAATGAACTCGAATGGGTATTTTCTCCTTTGTCATGGGAGGAGAAACTAAAGCAACCTTCTTCCACGAGGAATGATCTCAGTGGGGAACTGGAGAAAGAATATGTTCTTTTTTGCTTATGGGTGACGACCTACTTGGAGAGATGACACGCCCATACTTGTTTCTTTTTTTTTTTTCTTTTTTTTTTTTGAGGATAGATATATCCTGAACAAGTGATTTTAAAGCAAACATTGAAAAATGCAAGAATGCATAAATGATGCAAATATGATGAATGTCATGAATGTAGCATGCATGCTGACGATACTGACAGACAAAGAGGTATATACTGGAGATGGACCAACGTCGCAATACAACCAGATACTTGGCAAATGTTCTTCAACACGGTGTAAATAACACGGGTGATGAATGGTGCTGCGTGCTTTAAACTTCTCTGGGGAAGATGAGCATCTTTACTGAGATGGAAAAGCTTCTTCACTGGAGATGAAAAATCTTCGTCACTAGGGATAAAAGACCTTCTTCACTGGGGATAGAAGAGCTTCTCCTATCATAATATTTGATTAATCCTATGGAGATAGCTGTTGATGTTCCTTCTGTTGTTAACAACTCAAAGGAAAGTTTCGCTTTTATTTTGAAAAAGAAAAGTAAATTCATTTAAAACTTTTTTTCTCTTTTTTTTTCAAAAGTGAATAACACAATTAAAGCGTCATTTTGAAAGCTAAAAGAAATTAGAATTGCAAACAAATGGGCACAAGGCTCAAATTTATTTAATAGGATGGTAACCAGCTAAAGGCGTGATTCCATAGAGTATTTACAAAAGTTGGAAATGGTAATTATGCGGAAAAGGCTACATTGAAAGCAATAACCACTATTCCCCCTAACAACTTTGAGTTCCAACTGTGCTTGTTGCTTCAGATTCGCGATGATTTGATCGAAGATCCTTTGATGAAAAAGACTCTTCAGGTGACGAAGTATGGACTGATGCAGTTACTTTGTCATAAATCCTTAATTTTTGCCTAGATTGCCTTTTCAGGTTTTCAATCTACCAGGATGAATTTTTTCTGTTTATTGTCTCTAATTTTTGCCTGGACCGCCCTTTCGGGTTTTCGATCCACCGAGACGCTCATTTTTGCCTAAGTCGCCCTTTGCGGGTTTTCAACTTACCGAGCTGTTCTTTTGTATTTTTTAGACAAAGTATTTCTTGACTGCATCAGCATTCACAGGATGTGGGAGTTCATCACCATCCATGGTTGCAAGGGTCATGGCGCCGCCAGAAAATGTTCTTTTGACAACATACGGGCCTTCGTAATTAGGAGACCATTTTCCCCTAGAATCTGGTTGAAAAGACAAGATCTTTTTAAGCACGAGGTCGCCTTCTCGAAATTCACGAGGTCGAACCTTTTTGTTGAAGGCTTGTTTCATCCTTGCTTGGTATAACTGTCCAGGGCATAGAGCAGTCATACGTTTTTCTTCGATTAAGTTCAACTGATCGTATCTGCTTTGACACCATTCAGCCTCTGATAACTTAGTCTCCATGAGGACTCTCATTGATGGGATTTCAACTTCTACGGGGAGCACAGCTTCCATGCCGTATACTAGAGAAAAAGGGGTTGCTGTTAGGAGTAAATTAATGGTAAATTCATGTGTTAAAATAAGTGATTTCTTCTCTAAGGCAAAGCAAAAAAGATGAAGTTTGACAAGGGCGCGCCGCGGGAGTTCTAGCCAGCGCCGCGCCAAAGTCTCTGTTTGTGATCGCGCCGCGCACATCCGTTGCCGCGCCGCGGCCTCGGCGTTAAAAGCCCAAAACTTCTATTTAAAAGCCCCAGCTTCCAGGTGGTTAGAGGAGATCTTTTGTGAGCGAAATTAGGAGAGCATTCTGAGTTTGCAGTCAAGAACAACAATTGAAGGCCAATTCTTTACCAATCGAAGACATTCCATTGATGAAGATGAATCCCTCCATTAATTCTTGTGTGTTCTTCATGTATATGGAGAGCTAAATTCCTCTTGTTGAGTTTAAGGTAGTAGTTAACCTATGAATATACAATACCATTGATTCTTTCCTATGAACAATTGTTTGAATTTTATTATCAATAAGAAACCTTGCTTTTAAATTACATCATTGTTGAATCCTTGATCGAAAGAGAGGATTTTTACTTTTGCCCTAGGTTCCTATATTGATTCAATTGCAATTTGCAAAGATGGAATTGTGATTGGGTTTTCATAATTATCGTTCTTAATTACTATTATCGTTATTGATATTTGGAGAGATCGAATCTCATACCGGTAAAAGTTATCTAATTTGGTTTGCAGACATGGAATCATATTTGAGGATAAGTGAAGATAATAGTTCAAATGATTGTTCAATTGTGAATTAATTGATAGATTGTATAGGAATAGGTTGATGAACCCTAAAGCTCAACATATTTCCTTAATTGTTAACAAATTCTCATTATTTGCATTCTTATTATTATTTAGATTTGACAATACTAGAATCATAAAACAAATCCAACTACTTTTTCTAACTCAAAATAATTAACTATAGAACGGCAGTGATATTAACCAATCCCTGTGGATACGATATATTACCGAAAATATTTACCCACAAATACTTTCAACAAATTGGCGCCGTTGCCGGGGATTGGTGTCAATATTGCACGCATTGCAATAGTTTTTATTTTGAGTTATTTTTATTTTTCTGGTTGTTTCACGTGTTTGTTAGTTTTTGCAGATTTAGTGTATGCGCAGCAAAGTTTCCAGCGATCAACTTCTTTTTGATCCCGAGATCGAAAGGACCGCTAGGAGGTTAAATAGCAAAGCACGAAGAAGAGCAAACATAGCAAAAGCAAGAGACAACGCAACCGCGACATCGTCACAACAACTTGAAACCATTGACGAGTCGCAAGAAGGATTCTTCTTTCACGAACTATTCACGGAGGAAGAACCGGAAGTTTTTATACAACCTACTGTTGTCAACATGGCTGCCAACGGGCGACCGACAGAACTGAAGACCGGTATCATACAATTGATTTGTGCAAGTCCTTTCGCCGGATTGGACCATGAAGACCCGTACACGCATCTTACTCGATTCTATGAGTTAGCAGGTACTACGGGTGTCGCTCAAGCTGATGAGGAAGCATTATTTAAGAGGTTGTTCCGACACTCTTTGCTATCTAAGGCAAAAGATTGGTATCTGGATCAACCCGAAGCAGTGATGACTAATTGGAACACATTGGAAGAAAAATTTCTGGAAAGGTTTTACTCTCAAAACCGATTCTTCGAAGCAAAAACAGCAATAGCAGTATTTTCTCAAGGTAGTAATGAATCTTTAAATGAAGCATGGGAAAGGTATAAAGCTATGTTGAGAAAGTGCAAAGGACACGGCTTTACAGACGTCGATCAAATCCATATGTTCCGTAACGGTCTCATAGCCACAAACAAGACACTTTTGGACGCCACAGCTGGTGGTTCTCTCATGTCCAAAACACCTGAAGAAGCTACTCAGATAATAGAGCGAATGGCTCTAAATGATCGTCAAGGCAATCATGATCGAACAGTAAGAGATAAGAAACCCGGAATGTTGGAGCTGAACAACAGTGATGCTCTACTTGCCCAGAATAAATTGCTAACTTCACAAGTGGAAATTTTGACACAACAAATGTCCAAACTACCACAACAACTTAAGGAGCTGAACGGGATATCCAATTCGTATCAAGTTGCGAAGTGTGAATTGTGCAAGGGCAATCATCAAATAGGATTCTGTCCACCAGTCCTAGAAGAAGAAGTAAACTACATGAATAACACTCAAGGACCAAGGCAGAATCAATACCAAAATCAGCCATACCAACAAGGGTACCCACCGAGACATAACAACCAGGGATACCAACAAAGGCCACCAAATCAAGGGTATCAACAACAAGCATTTCAACCATACACTCAACCACCACAACAGCAACAAGGAGGACAATCCAAGTTGGAGGAGACCGTGAATCAGTTCATTCAAACGTCCATAACAAATCAAAAGAATCAAGAAGCAGCTATAAAGAGTTTAGAAACTCAAGTGGGCCAACTTGCTAAGAAGATTGCAACTAATCAATCAAATGCAACTTTCTCGGCCAACACTCAAGAGAACCCAAGGGAACATTGCAAAGCAGTGACGACTAGAACCGGTCAGAAAGGTGCTGAGAAAGAAGCTGAAATCAATGATACCGAGAAAGAGGATAATAATCAGGCTGCGGAAGATGAGGAGAATGAAATCATAGTGAGCACCATGAGCAAAGATGCTGAAAGAGAAATAGATGAGACCAAGAAAGAAAGAGGGATGACGGAGAAAAGAAAAAGTTCTAAGAAAAAGAAGGTAGATCCTGTGATACCAAGCCAATATTTACCATACCCCCACGCTCCGTCAAAGTCAAACAATGCCAGGCAATATAACAGGTTTATGAGCATCTTCAAGCAACTCCATATAAACATACCATTTGCCGAAGCATTAGAGCAAATGCCCAAATATGCTAAATTTATGAAGAAAATGCTCACAAAGAAAAAGGGATGCATAGATGAAGAAACTGTGGTGCTTGATGCTCAATGTAGTGCTATAATCCAAAGAACTACTACAAGAAAGGAATCCGATCCGGGGCGAGTAACCTTACCATTAAATATTGGAGGTAATTTCACTGGCGATGGGTTAATTGATCTGGGATCGAGCATCAACCTAATCCCTTTATCTATTGTCAAGAAGTTAGGGAATATTGTGATGAAGCCCACTAGCATAACTTTACAATTGGCCGACAAGTCTCTCACTTCACCCTATGGAGTGATTCAGGATCTGCTAATTAAAGTAGACAAATTCTTTTTCCCGGTAGACTTTGTGGTGGTTGACATGGAAGAAGATCATGAGGTACCTGTGATTCTAGGAAGACCATTCATGAAAACCGCTCGAATGATGATTGATCTGGATGAAGGGATCATGAAAATAAGGGTGCAAGATGAAGAGGTAAAATTTAATCTGTTCAAGGCCAAGAAGCATCTTAAGAACAAGAGTGATATCTTCCAAATCGATACAACTGAGGGAACAACCAAGGAAGACAAAAATAACCTCCGAGCTACTTCCAAGTGGGGCAAATAACACATCAACTTACTCTGCAAGCACAAGGAGCCTTACCAAACTCAACCGGAAAAAAACCGCAAGACCAGGAGAAAATTAATGCTGTTACAACAAGGAGTCAAAGGGGTTCCGAATTGGAAAAAGAGAAAGAAGAGATAGGTGACCCTATGGCGATGGAGGTAGATCTGGAAATAAGAGAGGACCTAAAAGAGCCAGAAGTTGTAATACTACCAATGAAACCAGTTGAAGAAAAAAATAAGAAAGATATTGAACAGGTGAGTAAACCACCCCTCCCTTTGCGAGTAACAAAGAAGGATTCAAAAGAGAAAGACGTTCGGAAATTTACGTCCTTGTTCAAAAAGTTAGAAGTGAATTTACCTTTCTTTGAAGCGCTGGAACACGTACCTGTGTATAAGAAATTTATGAAGGAGGTATCGGCGAAAAAAAGATCACTAGAGGGAGAACCAAAAATGGCAATCGAAAAATGTAGTATAGTCGCTGCAGCAAGAAAAATCCCAATTAAGAGAAGAGACCCTGGGGCGGTGGCGATACCATGCACTATCAAGAATATATCATTTAAAAAGGTACTTCTCGATTCTGGCTCTAGTGTGAGTCTAATGCCGTTATCCATTTTCAAAAGGCTTGAATTAGACAAGATTAGTGAAAGTAAGTCGCAATTACGGTTCGCCGATCACACTATTAAGAAATCTTATGGAGTAGCGGAAGATGTACTAGTAGAAGTTGATAAGTTTGTTTTCCCTGTTGACTTCCACATCATGGACATTCCGGAAGATGAAGAAACTCCAATCCTTCTTGGGAGACCCTTTTTGTCGACAGGACGCTGTAATCTTGACATTGAAAAGGGGACGCTAACGCTAAAATCATTTGATGAAGAAATAACCTTGAAGATGCTGGGAGTCAAGTAACACAGGTCAGGGGTAAATGAGAAAAATTCAACTGGTATACCGGAAGGTGCACAAGAAAACAAAAATCTCAAAAACCTCCAAGAAAAAGTCTCTAACATATCTTCTCCAATGAAACCAAATTATGATGATGTCAAAAGTCCTAAGAGGGCTAAGGAGAGTGATAAGAATGGGGAAGATAAAGTGAAGAGAAAAGTCATCCATGCTTTTTATCTTCATGAGTTTGTGGGTATGGAAGTACAAAGTAGCGAGTGTTGGAAAAGGAAATACCCTCCATAAAACAAGGGGTAATGGACCGTCGAGCCATGCGACGTTAAACGAAGCACTTTGTGGGAGGTAACCCACACTTCTAATGTTTTATTTTTGTCTATTTTTATTTCAGGAAATAATAAGGGAACCTTTCTGGTGAAATCTAGGAAGAGGCAAGTAATATTGTAATACCCTCTGTGAGTCAACCCTCTCGGGCTTGTTACGAAACATTGAGGTCAATGTTTAGTTTAAGTTTGGGGGTGGATTTACTCTTTGCATTTTTTATGTTCAATTTTATGTTTTTATGTCTGTTATGTACTCCCAGTTAGAGTAAGTAGTCCCATAACAAAGTGAAAACCTCAAGCGAAGTATCAACAATGGAGCAACATGCATGAAAGTGGTAGTGAGTGAATTTTTTTTTTCAAAAATTAAGTTTTCACTTTCTTTTTCAATAAAAGTGACAAAGCAGGTATGAATTTTTGAACTCAAACTCCTAACGTGTGCATGAAACTTAAGGTGTTAGTAAATACTGTCAGAAGTTCTTTATGGTACATTGTTTATTGGATCAGCTTAGCCTTAACCATTGTGAGGAAAGCTTTCCATTGTTTACTATATGCAGGAGACCATCAATTATTTTGACTTGTTCGTACCATGCTAAACCAGTTGTTGCATCGTCTGTGGAAATCTGCGGAAGTGATTTAGGCAATTGTTTGAATTTGAGAGTTCTTTGAGCCGACTCTACCGTAAAAATTATTTTCTTCTGTGAGAGTGTGATCTTTTGCTAACCATTCTTTGAGCCTGAGGTCAAGATAAGCATCATAATATGCACCAAGGAAGATACCTGGTGAGTTTTGATCTCAATAAAAAGTTTTGTTCTGGATCATCAACCATAAAATTTGGTGATGTGTTTTCTCTTTGACCCTTTTTAGAAAGTAGGGGAGCATTCATATAATCTGAATACAGGTTGATCTCCAAGTTGGGGAGAGTCACATTCAAAAGAAGAGTAAGTACGTATGGTAAGCGGTGAAAGAAAAAAGTCGTAGCTAAAAAAAAAAAAAGAGAAGTAATAACGTTGAATCTAAACAGTTGTTGAAAAAAAACGGAAACAGCAAAGAAAAAGAAACACTGAGCTACGAATGAAAAGAGATGAATGGGTGAGAATTAAAGTATAGAGAAGAAGGAATGAGTTATGATGTGGATGCTTCCCTAGATTAGGAACAACCCTTGATTATCTTCTTTTCTTTGAATCTAAACCACATTACAACCATAGAAAGACCTTCTGATTCTCAGATTCCACAGTACTTGATGCTAGCAATTTGGTGAACGTATGATATGGATTTCTGTTGATTTAATTGTTTTGATGAGTGTTTAACCCCTCTTTGAGTCATCATATTTTCTGATGAGAGTGATTAGTGCTGGTTCAAGCAATTGTGTAGTGTTTTGAACTTCTGGAGGTAATTTGCTTTCAATGTTTGTTTCATGTGTATATTCTGAGTTTGCAGGTAGAAGAGGAGTATTTGACTTAGTTACTGTATTGAACCACTTGAGAAAAACTTTTTGAAAAACCTGTTGCATGATTGTCGGTAGACTTTGCTGGAGGTAAGTAATTTTGTTTAGGGACAAACAAAACTCTAAGTTGGGGAGAGTTTGTTAGGAGTAAATTAATGGTAAATTCATGTGTTAAAATAAGTGATTTCTTCTCTAAACTAATGCAAATTGTGATAAATTCATAGGTTTTTATTAAGAATTGAATTGAAAAGGTTCAGTCATGTGTAAAGCAAATCGAATCACTTGTGGGTATTATTGATGCAGGTTTAGAGTTGAACTGGAGCTTTAGGAAAACATGAAGAGGAAAGAAAGATGGAAGTCTCAAAGGCAAAGCAAAAAAGATGAAGTTTGACAAGGGCGCGCCGCGGGAGTTCTAGCCAGCGCCGCGCCAAAGTCTCTGTTTGTGATCGCGCCGCGCACATCCGTTGCCGCGCCGCGGCCTCGGCGTTAAAAGCCCAAAACTTCTATTTAAAAGCCCTAGCTTCCAGGTGGTTAGAGGAGATCTTTTGTGAGCGAAATTAGGAGAGCATTCTGAGTTTGCAGTCAAGAACAACAATTGAAGGCCAATTCTTTACCAATCGAAGACATTCCATTGATGAAGATGAATCCCTCCATTAATTCTTGTGTGTTCTTCATGTATATGGAGAGCTAAATTCCTCTTGTTGAGTTTAAGGTAGTAGTTAACCTATGAATATACAATACCATTGATTCTTTCCTATGAACAATTGTTTGAATTTTATTATCAATAAGAAACCTTGCTTTTAAATTACATCATTGTTGAATCCTTGATCGAAAGAGAGGATTTTTACTTTTGCCCTAGGTTCCTATATTGATTCAATTGCAATTTGCAGAGATGGAATTGTGATTGGGTTTTCATAATTATCGTTCTTAATTACTATTATCGTTATTGATATTTGGAGAGATCGAATCTCATACCGGTAAAAGTTATCTAATTTGGTTTGCAGACATGGAATCATATTTGAGGATAAGTGAAGATAATAGTTCAAATGATTGTTCAATTGTGAATTAATTGATAGATTGTATAGGAATAGGTTGATGAACCCTAAAGCTCAACATATTTCCTTAATTGTTAACAAATTCTCATTATTTGCATTCTTATTATTATTTAGATTTGACAATACTAGAATCATAAAACAAATCCAACTACTTTTTCTAACTCAAAATAATTAACTATAGAACGGCAGTGATATTAACCAATCCCTGTGGATACGATATATTACCGAAAATATTTACCCACAAATACTTTCAACAGTTGCCCCTGTTGAAGTACGCACTGAAGTACGGTACCCATGTAAAGAAAATGGCAGCATTTCATGCCAGTCTTTGTAAGTGACGACCATTTTCTGGACGATCTTCTTAATGTTCTTGTTGGCAGCTTCAACGGCGCCGTTCATTTTTGGTCTGTAAGGAGAAAAGTTATGATGCTCAATCTTGAATTCCTCACACAATTCTTTCATCATTTTGTTATTCAAGTTCGAACCATTGTCAGTAATGATCTTGCTGGGAATACCATATCGGCAAATGATGTTATTCTTGATAAACCTTACAACCACTTGTCTTGTAACATTGGCGTAAGATGCTGCTTCGACCCATTTGGTGAAGTAATCAATAGCTACCAAGATGAAACGATGACCGTTTGAAGCTTTTGGTTCGATCATTCCAATCATATCGATACCCCACATGGAAAAAGGCCATGGAGATGAGAGAACATTGAGTAGAGTCGGTGGCACATGGATCCTATCTGCGTAGATCTGGCACTTGTGACATCTCTTCACGTGTTTATAACAGTCAGATTCCATTGTCAACCAATAGTATCCTGCTCTTAAGATCTTCTTGGACATTGCATGCCCATTTGAATGAGTTCCAAAGGACCCTTCATGCACTTCATGCATTAACATGTCTGCTTCGTGTCTGTCCACGCATCTGAGCAAAACCATGTCGAAGTTTCTTTTGTATAGCACATCTCCGTTCAGGAAGAAACTGCCAGAAAGTCTCCTTAGAGTTTTCTTATCTTTGTTTGATGCCCCAAGCGGATACTCTTGAGTTTGAAGGAAGCGTTTGATGTCGTGGAACCACGGTTTATCATCGATGACTGCTTCAGTTGCAAACACATAGGCGGGCCTTTCAAGGCGCGTGATTCTGACTTTAGGCACATCATTCCAGTGACTGACTTTGAACATGGAAGATAGAGTAGCCAAGGCGTCTGCAATTCGATTCTGATCTCGAGGTATATGATGCAATTCAACCTTGTTGAAGAAAGTCAACAGACGTCTTGCATAATCTCTGTAAGGAATCAAGCCAGGGTGGTAAGTTTCCCACTTGTCTTTGATTTGGTTGATCACGAGGGCTGAATCTCCATATATGTCGAGGATCTTGATCCTTAAGTCAATGGCTTCTTCGAGACCCATGATACAAGCTTCATATTCTGCGATGTTGTTGGTGCAATCAAATAGCAGTCTGGCGGAGAATGGGATATGAGTACCCTTGGGAGTGATGATGATTGCCCCAATTCCATTGCCAAAAGCGTTTACTGCTCCATCAAAAATTAGGCCCCATCTTGATCCAGGATCAGGACCTTCTTCAGGTAATGGTTCGTCACAATCTTTCATTTTCAAGTACATGATATCTTCGTCAGGAAAGTCAAGCTTGAGAGATTGATATTCATTAATTGGTTGATGCGCCAAATGATCGGCGAGAATGCTTCCTTTGACCGCTTTTTGAGCACGGTACTCAATGTCATACTCGGTTAACAGCATTTGCCATCGGGCAATCCTTCCTGTTAAGGCAGGCTTTTCAAAGACATACTTGATCGGATCCATTTTGGAGATTAACCACGTAGTATTGTTGATCATGTATTGGCGGAGACGTTTTGAAGCCCAAGCCAAAGCACAACATGTTTTTTCGAGCATGGAGTAACGAGACTCACAGTCTGTGAATTTCTTACTCAAGTAATAGATGGCATGCTCCTTCTTACCAGTTTCATCTTGTTGCCCAAGCATACAACCCATGGATTCTTCCAACACGGTAAGGTACATGATTAATGGTCTTCCTTCAACTGGAGGAATCAATATTGGTGGTTCTAACAGGTATTCTTTGATACTGTCGAACGCTTTCTGGCAATCTTCGGTCCATACAACCCCTTGATTTTTGCGGAGAAGCTTGAAAATCGGCCCACAAGTAGCAGTCATTTGAGAGATAAATCTGGAGATATAGTTCAATCGCCCGAGAAATCCTCTTACTTGCTTTTCAGTTTTTGGTGCGGGCATCTCTTGAATAGCTCTGACTTTGTCGGGATCTACTTCGATACCTCTTTGGCTGACAATGAAACCCAAGAGTTTTCCAGATCTAACCCCGAAAGTACATTTGTTAGGATTTAAGCGAAGCTGATATTTCCTTAGTCGTTGAAACAACTTAAGAAGGTATTCAATATGTTCTTCTTCTGTGCTGGATTTGGCTATCATGTCGTCCACATAAACTTCAATTTCTTTATGCATCATGTCATGAAAGAGAGTAGTCATTGCCCTTTGGTAAGTTGCGCCTGCATTCTTTAATCCAAATGGCATCACTTTGTAGCAAAAGGTACCCCATGGGGTGATGAAAGATGTCTTGTCCATGTCTTCAGGAGCCATCTTGATCTGATTATAACCGGAGAACCCGTCCATGAAGGAAAAGACGTTGAACTTAGCGGTGTTATCAACCAGCATGTCGATATGTGGTAATGGAAAGTCATCTTTTGGACTGGCCTTGTTCAAATCACGGTAATCAACACACATCCTGACTTTGCCATCTTTCTTTGGAACTGGCACTATGTTGGCCAACCATTGAGGATATTCAGAGGTGACTAGAAAACCTGCGTCGAGCTGTTTTTGAACTTCCACTTTGATCTTGTTAGCCATATCAGGGTGAGTCCTTCGCAATTTCTGCTTAACTGGCGGACATTCTGGCTTCAATGGCAAGTAATGCTGAACAATATTGGTATCCAACCCAGGCATGTCTTGGTAGGACCAGGCAAACACGTCAACATATTCTTTGAGAAGGTCTGTCAACTTACTCTTGACATCAGCATCAAGCAGCGATCCAATGGTCACTTCTTTTTTGTCTTCTTCAGAACCCAAGTTAATTTTTTCTAGAGGCTCTTTGTGAGGCAGAATGGCTCTTTCCTCGTGCTTAAGTAATCGAGAGATCTCGTCCGGGATCTCCTCTTCTTCCTCTTCTTCGGCTTCGAACACAGGAAACTCAAAGTTGGGAGAGGGCATAGGGTTATTGCATTCAATGGGTTTATCAATAGTAAATCTGCACATGTGATTTATATCTATTTCAGAAAATTTATGAATGCAAGAGTGTATGCAGATTTTTTTGAAAAGTTTTTTTTTATTTTATTTTGGTTTTTTAGGATTACCATTTCCAGAAAAAAGCAAAAAATAAAACACATAGTGTAGGGAATTCAAAATGACACTTTATTTATGATTCATTTTTGAAACAAAGCCTTAAACACAAACTCATTTGTCTTGGGCGGGACAAAGAGGGAAACTTTTAAAACAAAGCCCTATACACAAAGTTATTTGGGCGGAACATTTAAAAGTAAAGCCCTATAAAACATCTCTCTGCTTTGGGCAAGGCAGGAGGTCAAAATAACAACGAGGTGATTACTTTGAGCGGCGAACAACATTCGGAACGTCGACAGCTTTCCAGTAGCAACGAACTCCTCTGTGTATTATGTATTCAGGAAAATCCTCCTCAGAGTGATCTTCAGTATTGACATTGACCACTGGTCGAGCAGGATTTGAAGGTCCTGGTTTGTCAACCTTGTTCTTTGTAGAGTTGAAACGGTCTTCTTCTACTTCTTGAAGAGCATAAGATGAGTCACAATCTTCAGAATTTTTAGGATGTATTTCCCAGTCTTCGGGATGAAGAGACTCATTGTCAGCGACACTTTCTGAGTCAGTTGCGGGACCATCTTCCCCTTCATCTTCAAAAATGGCATTTATGTGATAATAACCATCATCAGGATTATAAACCTTGGCAGATGCGTTGAAGCCGAAATCTTCAGTAACTTCAGGCTGCTGAGAAAATTGAGAGCATTGGTAAGCCTCTTCTGGTTGACTATTGTATTCAAAGGAATCTCCATATCCAGTTGGTTGGATATCCTCAATCGCAATCTTGTAACTTTCAGGTGCAGTATATTTCACCATATAATCAAATTTTCCACTTGGTTGTCCCAAGGTGTCCCAGACCTCTGCAGGAACAGGCTCAGTTTCTTTGCCTTTGGGTTTCTCCGAAGGAGGATATGGTTCTTCCTGAGATATATATCCCGAGTCATTGAGATAACATTTCCATTCTTCTTCAGGATCAGGTAGACCTTCTTTGATACATTCTTCGATAAGGACATTAACCTCTTGAGGAATTGGGTTAAGGAACCCTCCACTAATGAATGTTTCTTTGATCGGACGAAGGGTTTCATCCTTCTTAGTGCAGTTTGAGAATGTTGGTGAACATCCGAGTCCTGCTCTGGTTTCATTCTTGGTCGGGATCACAACTTGCCCTCAGCCTGTGGTAGTTCCATCTTTCACTACTTTTACCGCCTCTTTGTAAGAAGAGATTGATGCTTTCTTCTTGGAAGATTCGTCTTCTAAAGAGAGACCTTGGAACTGCGTTCCTTCCACATCATCAGCACTGATGAAAGAGAAATTGGATAAATGACTCACCATCAAGGCTTGTTCCCCACTTATCGTTACCAATTTTCCATTTGTTACAAATTTTAACTTTTGATGGAGCGTAGAAGTTACTGCCCCTGCTTCATGGATCCATGGTCGTCCTAACAGACAGCTATAAGCAGCTTGAATGTCCATGACCTGGAAGGTGATTTGAAATGTATGTGGACCAATTGTCATGGGAAGGTTGACTTCGCCGATAACAGATTTTTGCGATCCATCAAATGCTTTGACTACTACACCACTGAATTTCATAGGCATTCCTTGATAAGACAAGCGAGCAAGAGTCGTCTTTGGCATCACATTCAAGGAAGATCCGGTGTCTACCAACACATTGGACAAAGAGTCTGACTGACAGTTCATAGAAATGTGCAGAGCAAGATTGTGATTTCTTCCTTCCTCGGGGAGTTCTTCATCACAGAAGCTTAAATTGTTGCAAGCTGTTATGTTGGCTATTATCCCATCAAAGTGGTCAACAGTCACATCATGGTCTACAAAAGCTTGATCCAAAACTCTCATCAGGGCTTCCCTGTGGGCTTCAGAGTTTAAAAGCAATGAAAGTATTGAGATCTTTGAAGGAGTCTGCATGAGCTGATCCACAATTTTGTATTCACTTCTTTTGATAAGCTTCAAAATTTCATCAAAATCAGGATTCACATTGGTTCCACTGGATTGACCAACATCAGTGTTTGTATTACTGACAGGAGTTTCCACAGGATTTCCCACTGGAACATTGACAGGATTTTGTCCGGTAGCAGGAGCAACAGGCTGCTTCGGAGGTAGTGGAGTATACACACGTCCACTTCTTGTTACTCGGCTCACATCGGCGAAATTCATGACAGATGAAAGAGTAGGTAAAGGAACTTCTTGTCCATTCTTTATCATTGTTGCATTGTAGTTGTATGGAACTGCCTTGTCAGAGTCATAAGGAACAGGTCCAGGTAGACAAATGATCAAAGGAGCAACAGGAACCTTTGGTTTGTTATAAGTAACTTCCATGCGCTCGGGCATGTTGAAATGAGGAACGATGACGTTAACTTTAGGCATTTCCGAGTTGATATCTGAGACTAAAAGCTCATGCGGATAACATCCTATCATGTTAACTTCATTTTCATTCCTATTTCTGTAGATCTGAATAGTACCATTATCCAACAGAACTTGGAGATCTCTTCTCACAATCGAACATCCGTAAGGATCTACACAACATATGTTATAGGAACCGTAGTGATGCTGGCGAAAATTCTGCCCTCGACAGAGTGTAGCGTGCATTTGTACCAAATTTGCTCTTGAGAAATTGATGTTATAGACTCGATATGGACCAGGACATCCATACACCATGTTTACAACATGCCCTCCATGATTGGGTAGCGGATTTGCTTGCACATTTGGATTCAAATTTCTGAAAGAGAGGAGATTAGATCTAACCAACCTCTGAACTTCATGTTTCAAAGCTATGCAATGCTCAAGATCATGGCCAGGTGCTCCTTGATGATAAGGGCATGAGACCTCAGCTTTGTCCCACCATGGGCGTTTCTCAGGTACGGGTGGTGGTGCTTTAGTTTGAACAAGACCTCTTTCAATCAAAGCAGGATACAACTCTGTGTAGGTCATTGGAATCGGATCAAACTGTGGAGCTTTTTGCACACGATTCTGATTGTTGTTGAACTGCTGAGCCTGTTGTCGAGGCTGTTGTTGTTGAAACTACAGAGTAAATCCCGGATTCGGTGTTGTATTAACGACTGGGGCGATAGCAGCAACCTGTCGTTGACGATTGACATTTCCTCTTGGCTTCCCTTGGGACACCATGTCAACACTTTGTTCTTTCTTCTTTTGGAAACCACTTCCAAACTTTTTGGTTCCGCTTGAAGATCCACCTTCTTTAGTTAGACGTCCGGTTCGGACTCCTTCTTCTAGACGCATCCCCATGTTTACCATTTCAGTGAAATCACTTGGAGCACTAGCAATCATGCGTTCATAATAAAACGGACTGAGAGTATTCAAGAAGATCTTTGTCATCTCTTTCTCTTTTAACGGTGGATTAATCTGAGCAGCAGTTTCTCTCCATCGTTGGGCATATTCTTTGAAAGCTTCATGGTCTTTCTGAGCCATGGATCGAAGCTGATCTCTGTCTGGAGCCATATCCGAGTTGTATTTGTATTGTCGGACGAAGGCCTCGCCTAAGTCATTGAAAGTTCGAATATTAGTGCTATCCAAGCCTGTGCACCACTTCAGTGCGGCACCAGTCAAACTGTCTTGAAAGTAATGGATAAGCAACTGATGATTATCTGCATAAGTAGACATCTTCCGGGCATACATCACGAGATGGCTTTGTGGACAAGAACTTCCTTTGTATTTCTCAAAGTCTGGGACCTTGAATTTAGCTGGTATTTGTACACTAGGAACCAAACATAGCTCCTAGGAATTCTTTCCAAACAAATCTTTCCCACGAATAGCTTTGACTTCCAGCCGAATCTTGTTGAATTGTTCTTGGAGATCTTCCACAAGATTACGCGGATTTGTGCTATCACCTTGATCATGATAAATCTCATTGCCATCATAAGGAACAGTGTGAACCGTAGGAGTTGGAACTGTCATAGTGGGTTGAGAAAGTGCCATAGTGATTTGAGAAAAAGTTACCCCCTGATTTGGAGTAAACTGCGAACTTGGTGCAGCAGGCGCTTCAGTTGTGGATGTTTGAACCCCAGAAACATTATGGCGGAAACCTGTACCGAAGCTGAAAGGCGTGCCCCAACCTTCTGGCATGGAGAAAGATGGAATGCTGAATGCAACTGTAGAAACTGGAGTAGTGACTTCAGATGTTACCGTTGCTTGACTGTTGGGTGGCGGCGGCTGATTCTGTGCGGCCATTAGGGAGTCAACCAGAGTGGTGAGACTTTCCAACCTTTCCTGAAGGGTGGTCACCGTACCACGGAGCTCAATATTCTCTTGTTCAGAGTGTTCCATTACTCTTCTTCTGCTTGAACGAGTATTGTATCTGTGATCTGATTGCGAGCGCGGTCGAGAAACTTTGAGACGCGACAGCTTGACGATCTATTGGAGAAAGATCCAAAAGATGAGACTCTATACAACAGACTCGATATGTATGCAAAAATAAGTTTATGATTTTTCCAAATATTTTAAAGATTATTTCCTTGCAAACATTTGAACACAAACTATTCTTTTATTGAAATAATGGGAAATGTTACAACATTGGAGCGTAGCTCCTTACAGAATCAAATGATACATGAAAATTTAAATAAATCCTAAACATCTTCATCAGACGAAGAACCAAATGCATTGTGCAGCTTGAGCTTCATGATTTCTTTCCCATAGCGAGCTTTCAAATCGGCCTTTTCAGCTCTCAGCTTGTCAACCATATTCTTCCAATTGTCAGGTATCGGAGCGTTGCTTGTTGAGCCTTCAAGCTTTTTCTTGCTTTCTTTGATGTATCTTCTGATTGCGGCATCTTTCCGACGGATCTTCTCATCTTTGTTCATGAGCCATCCATCCTGATAATAGAGAGTTTCTTCATGTTCTTTCACTTGTTTCTTCAACTTTCTATTTTCCACATCAGTTCTTCGAAACTTTTCTTTCCAAGCGTCTTTTTCTATCCTCATCTTGGTCAAAGTGTCTTGGTATTCCTCCATAGCGGGAATGTTGGATCGTTGAGGTACCACAGGGAACATGGGTTTTTCATAATCATAAGGCATTTGAAACTCCTTTGCCCTTTTCTTTACCCAACAGATGTAGGCGTTCGTAGCGATACAGTTCCTTATCTCACCTTTTTCTTTCCATCGGATGTCGTACCAGGCTTTCACCATTTTTGTTTTCAACCCTTGAGGATCATTTCCTTCCTGATAGAAGTAGCTTTCCACTGTAGGGCCAATGGGTTTAGTTGAATTTGCATACCCGAGTTGTCGTCGGGCTAGGACCGGATTGTAGTTAATTCCTCCTTGTATACCAATGAGGGGTACGTTGGCGAATTCTCCACAACTTTCAATGGTTTTTGTACCGCAGCGAGCCAAGGTATACCAATGAATATCATTATTAGTAAGAGACATAAGCCTTTGAGACCAACGTAAACCTTCCCGGTTTTCCGTGAAAATGGGAGACTTAGGTAAGTGTGAAACAATCCATTTAAACAACAGAGGTGCACAACATACAATAATTCCACCACCTTGGTGATTCCTATGATGGACAGAGAAATACATGTCACCAAGAAGAGTCGGAACGGGATTTCCATTTAAAAAGACCTTTATGGCATTGATATCAACAAAGTCGTCGATATTGGGAAACAGAACCAACCCATAGATGAGCAAGGCTAGTACAGCTTCAAAAGCTATCATGCTACCAGTCTCGATGAAGTCAAAGGCTTTCTTTATTAGAAACTGTGAAGGCAAACCTGGAAGGTTTCCTTTGGTAGTCCAATTACTCTCTATTTCAGATTTCTTCAAGTGGGTTCCTGTTGCAATGACTGGTGACTTAGGAATGGCTTCCAAACCATTGAAAGGTATTTTGTCAGACACAGGAATACCCAAAAGATTGGCATATTCTTCCAAGGTTGGTACCAACTGATAGTCTGGAAAGGTAAAACACCGGTAGACAGGATCATAAAACTGAACCAGAGTTTTGAGAAGTCCTTCATCAACATGAGTGTTCAAGATAGGCAAAAGCTTTCCATGGCTTTTCCTAAAATCAGAAGGATCTTGTACAAAAGACGCTAACTCTTTCAGTCTTTCCACATTAGGCTCTTTGAAACCGTACCTCTTGGTATGCCTTTTTACCCACTCCATAACCTAATCCTATAATGTTTGCAAAGAAAATTCTCTAATTGTTTGGAAAAAAAATCATGTTTTTATGGAAAAATATTTTTATTTTTTTTTTATTTTTTTATGGATGTATGACTGCATGGATGCATGGATGCCACATATTCAAACATGGTAAAGCAAACATGTAAGTTCAAACATGGTAACACAAATATGGTAATACAGACATGGCAACACAAATATGGTACACACAGGTTCAAAGGTCCAGCGTCACGAGCATGAGGTCAGAGAACCAAACATGGGATAGTTCTAGTTAATCACCTGCAAAACATGTTCTACTGATACGTCAGAGTCTACATTTTTCTTTCGGATATTACCGGCTTTCCACAATTAAACTCATGAGCCAGCAATATTCTCAAGAAAAACTCGTCTGAGTGTGGTTCTCCGCATGACAACAAATCCAAGTCTTCACCTGAATAGTTTCTGCACCACAACCTAATAAGGCCAGGATGGGTTGGGGTTCTACAGCCAACTCAGCTTCTACAGTTCAATGAAAGCAATAATGTCTTCGCAATTAACTCGCTAAACATATATTACAAACAAGGAACCTCCACTGAGCGGAAGGATTCTCACGTGCGCCTGCACATGACTATACCTTCCACCTAATTCTTATGTGTACTTAATCCGGGTTAGGATTTGTCCATAATGTATCACTTGTAACAGAACCACACAAGTAACAGAATCAAAGAACCAAACAAGAACAAAATAAAAACAAAACAAATAGAAATAACCCTTTCTTTGGAAACAATAAAAAGATGGTCCCCAGCAGAGTCGCCATTTTTCTGTCGCGGGGAAAAATCGTTGTCCTTTTTCGGGATGAGACACCTGATGCCTTCTTTGGGCTCGAGTGCTCAAAAAAATGATTTTTCTTTTGTACCGACCAAACTTTTTATTGTTTCCAAAGTAGGAAAAGGAAAAAAGCTGCAATAACCTTAAAAGTGGGGGAGAGATCTTGGGTAAGAGGGTTGGTTATACGAAGGGAAGGTATTAGCACCCAACGTATCTATAGTACTCTATAGGTTTGTTTGTTTTGTTTTTCATTCCATGTTATTGAGAGGTTCTTGTGAGAAAGAGGTGGGACCTAAGGTGTTTGTTTGATTATGCTCGCAAAGATCATCGCGATCCTTTGCATACATATCCCTTAGAGGGAATCAGAGCATCTGTAGCTCGGGGTCTACGGGTGCTAAGGTTTGAATGGTTTGAGGGAGAAGTTTTGCTCGCCAAGGAATAAGACCTTGTGCCTACGTATTCTCAAAGGGATGTTGAGAAAGTCAGAGCAATCGTAGTTCCCACTTATGCTAGTGGAAGCAAAGGATAAGAGACAAATGTCATCTAAATGTTCGATGTATCTAATCTATATCATCACATACATCTGTTTGATTTTTGTTTGAAAATCTTTTCATTATAAGCCCTGGGCTGTGCCACTTATGGCGCTTAGAATGATAAAGATGTTTTTTTTTTTGTTTAACCAGCCTTGTGGCAAAAACTTTCAATGAAGTCAGCCTTGTGACAAAAAGTTTTGATTAATCAGCCAGCCTTGTGGCAAAAGTTTCAATGAAGTCAGCCTTGTGACAAAAACTTTGATTAATCAGCCAGTATGGTGGCAAAACGGTTTGATTGATTAGCCAGCCTTGTGGCAAAAAGAAGTCTGATTGATTAGCCAGCCTTGTGGCAAAAAAGTTTGATTGATTAGCCAGCCTTGTGGCAAAAAAGTTTGATAAATTTGATTGATTGATTGATTAATTGTTTGTGATGATATAGATGAGATACTCCTATCATAGAGATGATAAATGTCTAATCTCCTAGGGTATTTGATTTGGATATTGGGGATGCTTATAAGAAGCCCGTGGGTCCTTGTACGAAGCCTAAGAGGAGGCTGTCCGAGGGTCCTTGCATTGTAAGCCCAAGAGGAGGCTATGGGAGGGACAATCCAGGGTCCTTGCATTGTAAGCCCAAGAGGAGGCTATGGGAGGGTCACTCGTTTGTACAAAGCCCAAGGGGAGGCATGGTATAGTTGGTTTGAGCTCTTAGAGCGATTTCACCGGGAAACCATACTCTATGTCCTAACCTAAACTAGGGAGATTCTTTGCACGAAGCCCAATAGGAGGCTATGGGGAACCTAGTGTTGTACTAAGTTGAACAAGCATATATAACACAATCACAAGTATGAACAAGTACGAACAAACATGAACAAGTACATGAACAAATATGAACAGTTATATATATATATATATGACAAGGTGCATGTATATAATGGAGTTTATGAAGGAAATATACCTGTAAGCATGATCCATTTGTATACACGGGGCTCGGGACTTATACTCGAGGAGAGGTCCACTTGAATTTATTCAAAGCTATGTAAACAGGTATTCACAAAAGGGCTTGGGACTTATGCCTACATGGAGGCCCATGGTATTTTTGGGAAGATTTAAAGAAAACCTTCATTTTTGATTTGTTGTTCAAAGTTAAAAATCAAACTGATCGAGATATGTACAAAAAGGTGTACAATGAAATACCTAATATTCGAGAGAATATTAGGTGGGACTTATACCTATTTGGAGGCCCCTGGTATATTTACAAAACATGGTTGACTGTTTTATTAACAGACGCGAGGTTTCGTCGTTTTGAAAACTGTTTGAAAGTTTATTTTGAAAGAAGTTTATTTGTTTTGAAGACTGTATAAAAAGAAAAGAAATGGGACTTACACTCTCTAATATTTGAGAGGCCCCACTTCGTTTTGAAAATCAATTGATCAATTTAAAAGATTTAATCAATAGTTTCAAAAAGAAATGGTTTATCGTTTTTTTGAAAAGAATCGCGATCGCTTGTTTTAAAATGGTTTGAATCAACTTAATTAATGTAAAAACAAATATTTTGCTTAGTTAAGACCTAAGTGATTAAGGTTTGATCACAAAAATATTTACAAGTGATTAGGTTAAAATTTAAATGAAAAAAACAATTTTTAAAGTATTTAAAACACTTAAAAATGTATCATTTTAAACCTAATTAAAAACATATTAAATAAATCTTTTTTTGTGATTTTTTTTTATATTCATAAAATATATATATTAAATGAGAAGTTTGCAAAAAAAAGAAGTGAAAATGAATTAATTTGATGTGTTAAATAATTAAATGAAGTTGTAAAAAAAATGAAGAAAATAAGTGGTAAAAAAAATTGGGTTTTGTCTTCACAAGGGTTTGAACCCACGCCCTTATACTTACCAGCCAAAACAACAACCAACTGAGCTGCGCGTGCAGCTTGTTATTCATACGCGTCCATTCAATTATATTTTAAAACAAATATTTGAAAACTTTGAACAAAATCTGGCGCCAAGAACACACCCTAACTGGATTTTGAAATTCTTTGAAACTGAACCAAATTGATCAAGTGAAGGGTCTATCTTGCTCGGTTTTGGACGAGGAACATGATGGTAGCGTTTAATTTCATTTATTTTAACTCTAAGGCTATCAATTTTCTGATGAACACGAAGAACCCTAATATGACAAATCATTGTGAAATCGTGTATGATCATGATATGATGCAATTGATTGAGGGTTAATGATCCTCATAGGTGCAGAAACAAGATGGTATATCAATATTTCATTTATGATGCGTGCATGATAGAGTTTGAAGTTCATGAGCACTTACCTCAAAAACGGCCAAACTGAGAATTGAATTCTGCAAATGAGGAGTTCCAGTTGTTGTTTCTTGATCTGGATAGCTTCAATGGACCTTATGGAAGGTGTTTGAATGCCTGGAATGAATTGAAAACCTCTGGACCAGTTGGTGATGCTCGATCTGCAGTAGGACTTAAGTGAGGATGATTAGCTTGGACAGAATTGAGCCTGAATGAAAATTGGCATGATAAGTCTCATGTTATGCATATTTGAGAAGTGAGGTAGTGATTTTGAGTTTTAGGTGTTTTTGGGGTGTATGGATGGATCAGACAACTTTCAAATGATGTTTATGGGTTGTGGGAAGCATCATTTTGCTCAGAACTTGCAAGGGATGGAACTTGCACTTTCTCCTCTTTGAAACTCATGAAACTTGCAATTCAAGAAAGAAGAGAGAAAACCTATAATTGTGAGGTTTTGGTGTGAATTGAAGAGTGGAAATGACCTCTATTTATAGGCCATGAGTTCTGAATGCAGAGCCTTGCAACTTGCTTCTTCTTTGGTGATTTGGCATTTGGAGATAAAGTGGAATCTTTACATTTAATGCAAATGGTTAAAGTAACTACACCATGGTTATTTTGGCCAAGCTTCTTATCTCTTTCCCATCTGTCTCAAATCAGAAAATATCTTCCAATTATTGCCTCTATGTATCATTACTTGGTCCATTTGGCAATTTGGTTCATAACTTAGTGAAAATGGCATGAGATTTCAAGTGAAAAGTTCACTAATGTCAAAATTCAAAACCATGGCTACACTCCATATTTTTCCATGCTCTTGGACATTTTGGAAAGCTCATATTACACACTTCAAAACCCTAGTTGAAAGTTTCTTCAAGATCTTTAAGGAAGTGGGTGAAAAAGATCCATGAACTTTGAGAAAAATGAAGTTTTAAGTGAAATTTTCCAAAGATGCCAACTTTGAAGCTCCATATCTCTTAAATGGTTGATCTTATGGAAAAAATTTATATTTGTCAAAGTTGTTTATTGGATCAAAATCTACAACTTTCATGTTGGAAGTTTTTTTCAGTTTGTAGGTGAAATTTTGAGAAATTCCCTTCCAAAGTTTGGAAAAAACCATGAAAAACACTTAGAAAAATTTTCTAAGTATGAAAGTCAAACTTTTGACTTTTTGATTCTTGATTGATTTTCTTGATTTTTCTTGATCAAATGTCTTCATATATCATATATTGATGATTCAAAACTTCAAAAGTCATGGTTGACCAAAATTCCCCAAAAGTCAATGGTGATCTTGTACAGTTGAATTTTTCAAACGAATCGCGTTTCTGGAGATTTCAAATGAAACAGGCTATCCTCATCAAATGAGTGGTATGAATGGATCATATTGAGGTATTGGAGGATATTGAATCATAGTTTGAGTTGTGACACCATGTCCTGATTAAAAAGGCAGTTGTTCAGTGAATTAGGTCAAAAACCCTAATTGTCGACCAGATGAAATTGATGACTGTGGATCTTGAATTGAGAGACAATTTCCATTGTATATTGTCATAGGGATTATTTGAGGATGATTGAAACCTTTGATTGACTTCCTGGGGATTTTTAGGGTTTCCCAAATGTGATCCCTGATTTTAGTCCCTGATAGTTCAAAACCCTAATTCTGATGATTTGAAATTTCACTGTTGATCATTCCTTGTGTAAGAGATGTTCTGAGCCAATGGATTAGGTCAAAATGATGCACTTGGGGTCTTGATATCATGTCCCAAGTCATTAGGTCAAATCCTGAGCAAAAGTCAAAAGCATGCTGTCTTCAGTTAAAACCCTAATTTGGTTGATTCAAAGCTGTTGAGCTTGTTGAAGTGAATCTCTGAGGATCAAATGTTGATTGTTGATGAAGATAGTTCTTTTGAGATGAAGGGAGAATAAAACCCTAATTGATTGTTACTTGTACTGATGAGTGATTTCCTGATTAAATCCTGCTGAGTCACAAGTAACAAACACAAGCTATGCAATTTATTAGAGATGCAAATGATGCATATGTTAATGATATGAGGTGGTATCTTAGGTCAAAAATTGGGGTATGACAACCTGTTACCCTGGAAAAACTCTAGAGACAAAGCAGGACACGTGTCCTCAGCAGAAGACCCTTCCATTCTAACAAGAAGATTTACAAGCAAAGAATAAAGTGAATGTCAAAATAGAAGGGTGTCGAGGTCGTATGCATTCGAAGTAGAAGGCGAAAGTCGAATGTAAGGATTCCATACTTAGAAGATTTTTAGACCGAGCCTTCGATTGTAAAAGAGGCATCGAAACTGGAGACGGTTACCAGAAATAGCTGAAGCGCGAGAATTCAACTTTCAAAGTTTGAAATGATAAGGGACGGTTATCAGGCCCAGGTCGTTTGTTAAGAGAGCCAAACGCATAGAAGGATCTTACGAGGCAGTTGGTTCTAATTCAAATCTTAGTCGTAGATTATGTTAGGTAGTTACTTCATGCAAATCCTACAAATAGGCCAAAATAATGTAGAAAAGGTGTGTTCACTATTACAATCAAACTAATTGCTTACACTCTGCCCAATTTCCGCCCTTAAGGAAACAAGAGTTGCTGAAAGTCTTGATGTATGTGAATCACTATCTTTATTTTCAATGCAAATCCTTTACTTTTTTATTGTATGTTTCGAAGCTTTTACCTATGTTGTGTTCTTTAACCAACATTTGCTTTGTCTTTTAATTTTTATTTCAACCAAGTAGGCTGAGACCGGTTGTTACAATCAGAGAACAACCTCTAAGTCGACGCTGTCTGGTGGTCACGAGTCACCCCAGAAGGTCAAAGCCAGAACGCTCATACTTTTACTAAAAATCCCTAAATCCAGGTTTGTCTCGTAGGTCACGAGTCACCTGTCGGTCGAATTTGGCATTCAGTGTGGAAAAACATTGTATTTGTTATCAGCCTTAGAAAACCTTTTCTTAGGCAGACAATTCAACAAAACAGACACAATTCCAAACTTTAGCACGTCGTCTTAAGATCAACTGGTCGATCTTGCAAGTAACCCTTAGTTTTAAGGCTTTGGGAGGACCAGCGGTTGTTTACCAAGTTCCACAGTAAACAAAATGGCACGCCCAGTGGGACCATCGTGCTAAATTTTTTTCGTTTTATATATGTAAGAAACTTAGGAGTGGGAAATACACCAAACAATATCAAAACCCACCCAAAAAGGTTTGGTCTAGGATGACAAACCCTCCTAACCCAAATAACGTCAATGAAGTACCCCCTCATTCTCTGGAGTCTTCAAATACAGTGATTAACCCAGTTAAGCAAGTGGCTGGTACAGCGACAGAGCCACCAGTTACAAGAACAGGGACAACGGATATCCCTGTAATCCCACCAGGAGGTACTGGAGCGGGGGGAACTGCTTTCTCACCATTTCGACCTAACTTGCCTCGTTTTGGGACCACTGACCCCATGTATGGAATGTCGTATTCCTTGATGGTTGGAAGTCAGTCGATATTGAGTCCTGCGTTAGTATCAGACACACAAGGATCTACGCCAGGTACCCAGAACAGGGCAAACCAGAACAAAGTTGTGCCTTTGTCGAATACGTCTGTAGCTGTGCTTAGGCAACAGATGGATGATAGCAATCATGAGTTGGTGAACATGTTAAATAACCAAATGGGAACTGTTTTTAATCCTATAGTGCAGGAATCAGCGGAGTCGAACAGACAGGTGGTCGATCAACTCACTCGACTGTGCAACTTCCTGGGGGCACCTCAGACGTTTGGTCGACAACCCCCTCAAGCCCATAGACAGGTTGTTGTGCATACACCTGCAGGAGAAGATCCAATGGATGATGAAATAGTGCAACAGAATCAAACTCCCAGACTGCGACCGAATCAAGGTGGGGTACGAGGGAGACACCAGCAAGTCGTAATGGTGGGTCGACAACAAGACGCTGATCAGTTTGTCGAACAATATCAGCATGAAGATGCGGCCATGGAAAATAATCTAACTACGATTATCGAAAGGATTATGGCCAGAAATGTACTAAATACCCCACTACAAAGGCCAACATACTCTTCCCCGTTGGCTGAATACATTGTGCAGACGAAAAACCCTAGAGGCTAGAAAATACCCAAGTATACCAAGTTCGGAGGAGAGACAGGAGAATCGACAGTCGAGTACATCGCCAGATATCTGACTGAATCAGGAGACATGGCGAACAACGAAAGTCTCAGGGTGAAACATTTTCCATCATCTCTCACTAAGGCAGCGTTTACATGGTTCACCATGTTACCTCCAAATTCTGTCGACTCATGGCCAAAACTGGAAAAACTCTTCCACGAGTAGTTTTATGAGGGGCATTCGAAAATTAGTCTGGTCAAACTGTCGAACATCAAAAGGAGGGTTGTAGAGACCATCGACGACTACCTGAATAGGTTTAGGTCGCTTAAAGCAAAATGTTTCACGCAGGTACCAGAACATGAACTGGTTCAGATGGCCGCAGGAGGTTTAGACTATTCCATTAGGAAGAAAATATACCCAACTTTTGTCAAGAGTATGTTGCAGTTGTAAATGCAAGCTTCTCAAGTATAGTGTGTTTTGATGAAGACAATATGGACATCAAGCTTTTATAAAGGATGTGCAAAAAGAATTTCAAGTATCAAGCAAAAATACATCATTTCAAAGTCTTGAAGAAATTGTGAAGATTCAAGAATCAAGCTAAAATGTCAAAGGTATAAACAATACTCACTTTGACATATAATTGTTCACAAATATATTTCCATGCATATCATAAACATACTACAAAGTGTCATCCTTCAAAAGTTCATTTAAAACCTTTTTCAAAGTTAAAATTCAAAATAAAGGTTTTAGGAACCGGGTTGTCCCTATGGGGGAACCGGTTCCCAGCATTCTAAGTTTTCAGTTCTCTGTGTTTTACTACTAGGAACCGGGTTGTCCCTAGGTGGGAACCGGTTCCTCAGTTCAAAATTTGAAATTTCTGCTGTAACGTTCAGCAGGAACCGGGTTGTCCCAGGTAGGAATCGGTTCCTACTGAACCAGTGTGTTTTTTCATTGCATGATCTTATTCAAACAAATCCATTTTCTTACCACTTGATCATTGCATTGTTTCATGGAAAAATAACCATTCAAAGAGGTGTTTGACACATTATAAATACTACATATTTCAGAATCATTATTCACCTTCTTCATTAACAATTCATACTCATAAATTTCATTATTTTCAAGTGTCCACAAACCAGAATTTTTATATGAAACTTTCTACACACATTTTCATTGAGAATTCATTTAAAGTTTCATGCATACATTGTGAACACTTATATTCATTTTGAGAATTGTTTATTTGAAGAAGAAGATCAATACAAGATTGATAGTGCTATACGAAATTCATCTAAATCTCTTGTAAAAATTCAAAGAAAATTATCTCCTTACTATCCAGGATTGTTGGAAGTAAGTGGTGTGTTTGAAGAGGATTGTTCTTCATTCACATTAGTGTTGATTGATCTTAAAGGTGTTAAGAACCTTTGATCACCCTGTAGGTTAGATAGTAGGCATAGGCTTGTACAATAATTCTAACTATAGTGAAATCTCTTTCGTGTTTGAAAGGGGACTGGAGTACTCTCGGATTGTGAGGGGAACCAGTATATATCGTTGCATTCTTTACTTTTCCGCACTTTATCGCTTTCATCACCATTACCAAAGAAAAGAAAAGAACCTTACAAAAACCTTCAAACACTTAACCAAAAATTATTAGAAGTATTCTCATAAAACCGATTAAATTTTTGAAAACCTAATTCACCCCCCCTCTTAGGCGCACTCTTATACTTACATTTGGCATCAGAGCAAGTTATAGGTAACTTGTTCCTAAAGATCCAGAATGGCTTCCGCAAATCAAAGACCGGTTTTCAAAGATGGTGGTTCTAACAACAAGCCTCCATTGTTTTGTGGTGAGTATTTTGACTTTTGGAAAATCCAAATGAAGGCTCATCTAGAAGCACAAGGAGAAGAAGTTTGGGAGGCTGTCCTACAAGGTCCTCATGTTCCTATAACGGTCGTTAATGGTGTTGGATCGGAGAAACCTAAAGCGTCATGGGATGATAATGATAGAAAAAGGGTTCTTGCTGACAAAAAGGCGGTCAATCTTCTTCATGGTGCTCTTAGTATGGATGAATTCTTCCGAGTATCAACATGTACAACATCAAAGGAAATTTGGGATACTCTTGTAGAAACTCATGAAGGTACCGCTGAAGTTAAAAGATCAAGATTGAATACTTTAAGCCAAGAGTACGAACTGTTTAGAATGAAGCCCGGAGAAACTATTCTCGATTTGCAAAAACGATTCGTACATTTGACAAATCACTTGAAGGCACTTGGTAAGACTCTTACTACCGAAGAACTTAATCTTAAAGTGCTCATATCTTTGACAAGGGAGTGGCAACCAAAAGTGACGGCGATATCCGAAAAGAAGAATTTATCAAAACTTACTTCCGCAACACTATTTGGAAAACTTCAAGAATATGAGACAGAACTTGGAAGATTGGAAAAGCATGAGAACTTAGAGAAGAAATCCAAAGGCATTGCATTAAAAGTAGATTCAAAAGAAAGCAAAATGAAAGATGCATCGGATGAAGATGAAAACTTCTTGCTTCTTGTAAAAAGGTTAGGCAAATTTTTTGGTAATAAAAATAATATTGATAATACTAACTATGTCAAAAGAAAGAAATTCTCAAAGCATAAAGATAAAGAAGCATCCACTTCATCACAAGAAGTTACATGCTATGAATGTGGGAGACAAGGACACATAAAGCCGGAATGTCCAAAGCTTTCAAAGAAGGATGAATTCAAAGGCAAAAAGGAGTTCAAAAATAAAAGGGCCTACATAGCATGGGAAGATAATGAAGTAAGTTCCTCATCGGACTCCGATAGTGACGAAAGTGCAAACCTTGCACTAATGGCATCACACCACTCTGACGATGAAGAAGGCGAGGTTAGTTATGATGATTCTCTTTTTGATAATGGTGCGCAAGGTGCAATAGAAGAATTATTAAAAGAATGCAAAATTCTCTATAAAACTATCTCATCTCAAAAGAAAATAATATCATCTTTAGAAGAGAAGGTTAAAATAATTGAAGTAGAACATAAAGATGACAAAGAAAAAATGATTAGTGTTCAAGAAGATAATGTTGCATGCAAGAATTGTGAATCACTTTCCTTCCAAATTGTCCAATTAAAACGTGTTTTAGAAAGATATGAAAAAGGGCAAATTGGATTGGAAAATGTTCTCAGCACACAAAGATACTCCAATGATAAGAGCGGACTTGGTTTCTCTAAATTTGATAAACCAAGATCCAACAAGACTATCTTTGTCAAGGCTAGTAACCAACCAATTCAAGAGAAAGTGATCAAGCCTAAAGTAATGCAACATTATCCTAAAAGGAAGAACTTTGTTAAGAAGAAATCTTATCCTCCTAGATATAGAAGTAACTTTGAACCTACTTGTTTTTATTGTGGTATTATTGGTCACACACCCAATGCTTGTTATGTAAGGAACTTTAGTGTTCCTAGTGGACATTATGTATGGGTGAAGAAAGGAACTAACTATGATGGACCCAAAGCCACTTGGGTACCTAATAAAACTTAATTTGTTTTGTAGGCATGCTTGAAGACCACTTCAAACCTATGGTATCTAGATAGTGGTTGTTCAAAGCATATGACGGGTGACTTAAACCAATTTTCAGATCTAAGGTTAAAGGCCAAGGGTTTTGTCACTTATGGAGACAACAATAAGGGAAGAATTCTTGGCAAAGGCAAAGTTGGTGCACCACCTTTCACATCCATTGAAGATGTTCTTTATGTTGAAGGACTAAAGCATAATCTTCTAAGCATTAGCCAACTTTGTGACAAAGGCTTCAAGATCAAATTCACTAAGGAGGAATGCTTGATCATCGATGAAGTCACCAATGAGGTAAAACTCAAAGGTACAAGAATTAATAACATTTTTATGATTTCTTTAAATGATTCATCTTTGAAAGTAAAATGTCTTTTGGTAAACAATAATGAATCATGGTTATGGCATAAAAGAGCAGCCCATATTCATATGGATCATTTAAATAAATTAACCAAACATGATCTTGTTATTGGCCTACCTAAGATAAAGTTTGTCAAAGATAAATTATGTGATGCATGTCAAAAAGGAAAGCAAACCAAATCATCT